>NC_012877.2:18850769-18907616 GCF_000003195.3 Sorghum bicolor
TAATTCCGTACCCTAGCCATAAGGTCAGAATGGTAGTTATCTAGTTAAGTTAGCATGCATTAGTAATTTTTCTTTGATACACCTAGTAGCATATTTATTTCTCTTAGCATATTAATACAAAATACAAACAAATATTTACTGCTTTAATTACTACATCATAAATACCAAGCCCCATGTGAATAAACTTATGGTAACCTCTTAGGAATATTTACTGTGGTGGCATAAAAAATATAGCATTCATATTTAAATTCCTGCATCATAAATAGAAAATTCAAAAATAAGAGAAAATTGAAATCCTGTTTAAATTAGACAACAATAAAGCTAGCTCACACAGGTGATCAATTACTCTTTGGCTGACCGCTAACCCACCAGGTCCGCTACTGGTTAGCTCACTCTAAAGGACATCTACATCAGATATTGCAACCATCCAACTTGGGGGAGGAGCATCCCCTAGTTATCAGGTAATTACACCTAAGCAATTATCGAGTCTACATAGTTATAAAAATGCCAAAAAAATATTTGGGCACATGAAGGTCCACGTCTGTTGAGTCTTTTATGAGTCTGTGGTTAAATAAAATCTAAAAACCAATAAAAGAAGTCTTAGTTAGTATTAATTATATTAGAGTGTGTCTAGGCTAGAGCTAATTAAAGATTGATGAACATTAAAATTTTACCTTGGAGATGATGAATAGTTGCTCTGTTATAGTTCTTTACAAGTACATAGATTCCAATGTTAGACTCTCTCAAGTTTTGGACATTACTGTTTTAATTTGAAAGTTTACTCTGAACCTGCAACTTGTGGAGGCATAAATTTGAGCTAAGTCTAGGTAGTTGGTTGATATGATCATTGAAAGTCTGAGCTGCTATTTATCTTATTCCTAGCATTATTAAGTTCTGGAGATTTATTTCAAAAATTTAAAATTTACATGATGAGCTATTGTATGACAAGTTTGAATTCCTACCAAAGCCATATATAATATACATCTAGAGTTAGGAAAACTTTTTCACATTTATGCTGCTTGCTTTGCATTGAGTTCAGTCAACCTTTGTAGTATACCTTATGAGAGTCTTATCATGCTTTTAAAACCAAGATCACATACACACTCCAGTTCACATCTAGGAGAAATCACAATCATTTCCATTCCATGTTCACCAATCATGTTTTTCCCCTACACTGGGAGTAAACACCAACATAAACGATACCCATACGATAAAGCCCATCATAAATGCTCTAAGTTCTTATTATTACCTCTCTAATCATTTATTGTATTCAAAGGATACATGTGGCTATGCAAAAAGCTATTGAAAAAAAAGAAGAAGAAGAAAAAAAAGAGAGTGAAGAGGGAGTAAAAGAAGGACAAGTGTCCTAGCAATTAAAACAATGGGTACTAGATGCCCGCTTCCCTAAATAAAAAAAATAAGATAGCCCATATCTCTCCTAAAAAGTTTCAATAGAAAGCTATCCCAAAAGTAGAAATAGAAAGTAGCCACAAATACCACAAATACACCCATCCACCATATTCCATACACATGCACATCTTGGTTTAGTTGTATACCTCGATTCTCTATGGATCCATTAGTTGACTTTACAATACATGCATTGCAAGTATGCCTATCCTTGTTATTGGCACTCCTATAAGCTCTACCATATATATACCTTTAACTATAGGAGGCATAACATCATTAATGCCTCAAGAGAGAACCATAAATACCATATACATTAAGAGACTTGAGGGTGTCATACAATTAAGCTCTGAGTTTTATTCTGAAAACTTATAAAAAACTCTGAAATAATGGTTCTACAAAGAATTTGAGACATAGTGCTTGACCTAATCATTCTATCTTCTGATTGCCCAAGACTCATGCAAAAGCTGTAAGCCCCATGGTTAAGGGTAAAACAAGTAAGTTTGAAGATTAGAGCAGTTATTGACTAATCTCGAGGAGAATCTTTGTTTAGGAGCATGTGCACTTGGAAAGAATAAAAACATTGTAACAACTCTTGATCCAAATACATATACTGCTTAGGCTTGGTTTGCCAATGGACTGGCAAAAGGTAAGCTTGGGGGAATTGTTGACGGTCGATAACGTCAACTTTTATTAGAACTTTAAACCCAAAGGAGAACATGAAAACACACTAGTCTAGGGTTTAAACTGACAATTTCCACGAGTTTTGCATATTCTGTATTTTCTAGGGTCTAGTTCTAGAAAAGCTAAAAAGAGGGATTGAAGTGCATATTTACCACAAAACTTATCCGCCACGAAAAAGATCACGAACAGGACGTGGGAAGACTCTGGAAGACACCGGAAGAAACCGGGGGCTAGAGGCCGCTAGGTGGGGCCGGCCGGCCCCACCATGGCACCGGCCGGCGCCCCCCTATTAGGGTTTTGGCCCCCCTTCTGGAAGCTTCCTCCACCGCCTCCGAGGAGTCATCTTGGCCCTTGGTTAAGTCAATTTGATCCTACGGCACACGTCGATCCCACCGGGCTATAAATAAAGGGGCAGACCCCCCTCCCTGGAGGCATCAAGTCATTTGGATATCCATTAATCAAGAGCCTTCTCTAGTTCATCAAAGCCTCTCTAGTTCATAGTTTTAGCCTAGTTAGAAAAGAAGTAGAAGAGTTCTAGTTCTTCAGCGGGATTCGGAGCCCCTGGTGTCTGTCTGGAGCGCGGAGTTCGGTATAACTCTAGTACCTTTCTCTTATTATATTCAATATTATGATTTAGGCAACATTGTTCTTAATCTCTTATATATTCTTAATTGCAATAGTCATTGTCTACTTTGATTATATGTCTAGGATAGTTGGTTTGATCTTATTGAATCCATGTAATTGCTCGTATAGCATTTACCCAATCAATTGGTGGGTAGATGGTAGATAATATATAGACATGGTGTCTAGATATCTTGTTTATCTACGAGGGCACCCTGACGTGCCGGGTCGTGTGGTAGTCCGCGTTGGTGACAACTGCATTAGTTCCTCTGTAGTCCATTCCCCGTACGTAGGACAGCTTGGGCATGGTCGTGAAGGAGGTGGTTGCATCTTAAAACCCTCATTAGTTGATGCCTCTTTGCATGTGATTATGATATAGTGTTGACTTAACAATGATTTTCTAGATGTAATTGCACTAATTAGAGTTATTCATTGACGTAGTTATAGAATTACCTTAGTATTTATTCTTGAGTTTATCCATTGGCAGCTATTACTTTGACTAGAAGAGCTCTGATATTTATCTATTTATGATGACTGATCATTATTTATCTTATATCTTTTATCAAGTGACTTATCCCTATTATGAGTAGGATTCTAGTTAGGGTTTATCATTCACACCAATAGTATAAGTTATAGTTATAAGACCTACATATAGACCTTCCCTGTGGATACGATATTGAAAACGCCCTAGGTAAAATGTGACATTGGTACGATATCTGTGCGCTTGCGGATAATCTTACTTAAATCTTATTTAAAGGAGTGCAGTTAATTTATACCAACACAGATAATACTGATGTACCATTTTAACCGAGAGTAACCTAGGTAACGTTATTTATATTTTTACCACTTGGAAGGGACTTGCAATGGATAATGAGTAATGAGCACTCCATGTAATCATGGAGATCTTAACCATGTCTTTATCTATCTCATGCAGGGTAAGTGTCACATAAGATAGATATATAAATATGAATAATAAGTGATAGATGATAAATAAGAATTCATAGCGATATGATAGATATGATAATCATCTCAATTAGATTACTCTAACTCTATAGCACTAGCAAGGACTAGGATGATCTACAAGAATAAATCCTAAGTATTCTAACTATACTGTCAAAGCATATATTAATTAGTGCAAGTACACCTAGCATCATCGCAAGAAAAGGTTATATCTATGCATAGTGATATTAGAAAGAAAGATCATGAACATAGCAATCACTTCCCTACAATAATGGTGCTCTACAAGTCTTATAATCGGGATAAGGAATACAAATGACTCAACAAGACTATCACTCCCGCGATCTACCTCAGGCTCTGGACTATAAGGGGTAATCACAGATAAATACGGTCTAGGCACGTCGCCTACAGAATATCTACCACTTACCCATTAGCCAAATGAGTAAGCGCTATACGATCCTATGCATAAACATAATTCTAATCTAACTATGCCAAGCATATAATCAAAATAGACTAATAACAATATAATTGAGACCATAAGAAAATAGAATAAAGTCAATTCTGATATAATCAAATAGATCAAAGTTATATTTATAGTAGCAAGAACTAATATAAATATCACAAAGAAGAATAAAAGTATACCAAGAACGAAGATAGATCCAAACCCTAAGATTAACTTGACTCCTTCTAGATCTATTCTTATGTAGCTATGCTATAGAACTATAGAGATCCAATTGAGATGGTGGCTAAGAACCCTAAAGAGACAGATCCATTTGAGGGACCCCTCTTTGTCTAATTCTTCTTCTCTTGATTTTCTTAGAGAATAATGAACTCCTCTCCAGGGGGTCAGGGTCATATTTATAGCCCCCTAGGAAACACCACAACCCTCGGATCAAACGGACTTAAATGTACGCTCAAGATTACTCCTCAAAGGCGGTGGAGGCAGGATCCGCGAGGTGGCTCTTGATTGGTGGAGATGGCCGGGCGCCCGCCCCACTTATCAGGGGCGCCCGCCCCTAGCTAGCTACCAGGGCCCCCCACTTTGTAGGGTCGCCTTCTCATGTCTTCTAAAGTATTCCTGAGTTGAAGTTCACAGTATTCTCTCTACGTAATTCTAACATGTGGACCTCCTTTTGTTTTTATTCTGATAACCCCCTACAGAAATAGACAATCACCAAAACTTGTGGAATTCTGTTAGTGATAACCCCTATAGCTAGATAGTATTATGATTTTAGTCCTTTCTCATGCTATGTTGACGGTTAAAAAGAGTACTTATCTACCGTCAACACTCAAGAACCAGTTTGGATTGTCAATGTTGGGTATTCTTAACATCATTACCAAAAGTAGACTAAGTTCTCTAAATCTAGTAACGGTGCCAAAAATGCCAAACCTATCCCTCACACCACTTAAGCCAAGTTGTCATCCCCAGCATGACATGAGAGACGCGGTATTGAAATATGCAATTGCTCTTCTAAATAAATAATGAATGGGATCTGCAAGCGCACAGATTAATACCGATGTAGCATTTTAACCGGGAAGTATTACAGGTATCGTTATTTATATTTTTACCACTGGGAAGGGATTAACAATCATCACTATTGATTACAGAATAGAATATGAGATTGAGTATCTATCATTGCATATGTAATTGAGAACATTTATCTAACTCTTCATACAGGGATAAGTGTCACATAAAAGATATATGAATTAATGAATAGTGACAAAGGTAATTAATCTGATCAGCCACATAATAAATATGATAAGCACCTCAATTAGATACTCTAGAAAGTCATTAGCATGGTATTAGAACGAACTATAAGAATATTCCCTAAGTTATTCTCAACTATATAGTCTAGCATTATCATAGTTAGTGCAAGCATACTTAGCAATCATTGCGAGACAAGACTACGCCCATGCATAGTGATATTAGCAAGGTAAATGAGAAACATAGCAATCACTCCCCTGTAATAATGTAGCTCTGCCAGCCCAATACACGAGAGGAGGACTATATAAGAATCAATGAAGCTGTCACTATCAGGAACCACCCCACGATCTGGCATATTGGGTACAATCGCAGATAAATACGGTATAAGCATCACGCCTACACAATATCTATCATTTACCCATGGATCCGATGGATAAACGCTACACGATCCTAAGCATGTATATAGATCCAATCTAACTAAGCAAGTACATAACTATGATAAACTAAGAACAATATAATCTTGAATATAAGCAAGTAGAGCAAAGTCATAAGCAATATATTGAAGTAGAACAAAGTCATATTCATAATATTGAAGAACAAAGATAATTAGAAAGCAATTAGAAGCACAATTAGAGAATAACCAAGAATCCTCGTGACAGATCCGGAAACCAATCGAAGATTGACTCCTTCTAGTTCTAATCCTATGTAGCTATGCTAATCTAGATATCTAATTGATGTGGTGGCTCTAATCTTGATCAGAGGCTTCTTCTCCCTTGAGGAACAATGAATTAGGGTTGAGAGGCTCCCTCCTCTAGGGGCCAGGGGGTCTGGTTTTATAGTCCCTTCAAGTGAATATGGGCCGTTGGATCAAACCGACATAGATTGTATGGTTTAGATTCATCCTTTAGGTCGGTGGAGATCTCCCACGAAGCAGAGTCCTGATTGAACTCAGGAGGTGGGCGGGCGCCCAGGAGAACAGGGCGGGCGCCCTGCCTCTGGCCCCGTTTCGCCTCCGCTTCGGTCTCGTGGCTTCTGGAGTCTTCTAGATGTAAGATAATTGCGCGGCACGTTAATATCTCTATGTAATCCCGACGTGTGGGCCTTTCTTCCATATTTCCTGATAACCCCCTGCAGAAATAGACAAACACCAAAACTTGTGGAATTCTGTCAGATAAAACCCTAAGTCTAGATGTTGATTTCATTTGGATCCTTTTCTTTATTTATTTGATAATTAAATTTGATACTTAAGGACCGTCAACAGTCAAGACAGTTGAACCACCCACTGACCCTACTCTTGCTTCATCACAACTTGAGAAGCTAGAGGATCGTGGAGTCCTACCATTGACTGTATGATCGAGGGGAGCACCTTCTACAAGATGTTCTACGACATCGGCTCAAGCGTCAACATCATGTCTATGGTAACATATAGACACTTATACCATGATAGACCCTTGTGCCCAACATATTTGTAGCTACAGCTGACGGACTAATCGTTCTGATTTCCGGAAGGAATAGCCAAAGATATATTGGTCAAGATTAGGGATTAAGAGGTCCCGCTGATTTCATGGTTCTAGACATGGGTGAAGAGGATGATGTCCACCTCATCTTAGGAAGACCGTTCCTTCACACCACAAGTGCCATCACCTACATGAGGCAAGGGCAGTTCCACTTCCACTTCCTTGGAGAAAAGGTGCGATGTTACATCAATAGCTACACCACTCTTGAGAAGCCCAAGAAGAATAAGAATAGGAGATGTCACTCTCAAATCATCAAGAAGGAAGAGGCTAATCAAGAAAGGAAGTTGTTAAAGCTGAAGCTACCTCAGAAACCAAGGAAGAGGAATCACGAGAAGAGAAACCGAAGACTCAGAAAGTGTGGAGAAAGAAAGAGACAACACCACTAAGCACTCCATCACAAGAACAAGAATTGCTATCTTCCAGTTTGTCAGATATTCAAGGGGAGAAACTAAAGGAGGACTCTACCTCCTTAGACACCCCCTCTAGTGCCTGATCGAACTAGGTCCGGTTCGATGGACCTAAATCTCTGAACCTTCACCAAAAGGTAACATCAGTAGTTATCCTCATATTTAATTTCCTGCATAGTTTTATTTCTGCAATTCATTTAGCATGTTTAAATTTCCGCATTCCATTTTTTTAAAAAACTCCCAATGGATAAGGCATAATAGTTTTACTACTAACGCTTAATCTATTCCACGAGTTTAATTTGGTGTCTATTTGATCGAGATAGGTTTCAACAAGAAGATTGAAAGGCATAAGCCAGAAGTTCTTCATCTACTCTGGGAGGGAGACCTAGAGAGATTGAAGACGTCTATGCTCTCAAAGAAAAACGACTATGTCAACATTCAGCTTGGGGAGGGCATCCCCCATTTACCTAGCTAAGTATTTCTTCCATACATATTATATATATATATATATTATATTTTATAAGAGTCTTTTTATATCTATTAGTAATTTATATCTATTAGTCATTAATATCTATTAGTCATTAATAATAGGTAATAAATAAAAAGAGAGTTTGTACAAGGTCTTACCTGCCCTAGAATTAAATGAGCTCTAGATAAATCTGTTTGCATGGAGATGATGAATAGTTGCTCTGCCATAATTCCTTTTAAGTACCTAGTTTTCAACCTTAAATTCTCTTGAGTTTTTTTAAAAAGATTGTTTTGATAAATATTTGCTCTAAACCTAAGACTTGTGGGTTGCAAAGGCTAGATCTAAGTCTAGGTGGTTGATGGGTATGATGTGAAAAAGTTTGGGCTGCTATTTATCTTGATCCTAGGGATACTAGAGTTCTTGAAATAAAAAAAATGAGTTCCTTTGTATGGTCGAGAGTTTGATTCCTACCGAGAGCCAAAGTATATACTTTACACCTTTATAAATTTCTACTCTGCATTGAATTAAGTCAAGCTATGTTGACCCTCGTAAAGTTTGTCATGCTCTATGATCAACATTGTGTGCAATTAATTAATTAAATGAATCAATGCTTCAATTAAGGTAACTGCTCTAAAAGGTGTTAGAAGCATGTGTCTATACAACAGTGGCAAAAAGCCCAACTTTGAGTATAAAAAGAAAAAAATGGACATGTGTCCTATCATAAAAGGGAGAGTTAAAACAATGGGTGCTTCAACACTTGCTTGAGAGGTAACAATGGGTGCAAAGACACTCGCCTAAGACATAAAAAGGGTGAAAGCCCAAGTTTGGTTTTGGTAATTAATGACACCAAGTTGCTAATGCCTTGTGTTTAAGTAACTTGAGTTAGGCATAGCAACACATGTGATGAATGTGCAAGGTGGCATGTCTTGACGGTCCTTAAGTACCAAATATAATCATCAAATAAATAAAGAAAAGGATCGAAATGCAACCAACACCTAGACTTAGGGTTTTATCTGACAGAATTCCACGAGTTTTGGTGTTTGTCTATTTCTGTAGGGGGTTATCAGGAAATATGGAGGAAAGGCCCACACGTCGGGTTTACATAAAGATATCAACGTGCCGTGCAATTTTCTGTCATCTAGAAGACTCCAGAAGCCACGGGAACGAACGGGAAGGCGAACGGGCTCGGGGCAGGGCGCCTGCCCTCCCCCCTTGGGCGCCCGCCCTGTCCCAGAGTCCAATCATGACTCTCTTCGGGGATTACGCTCCACCGACCTAAAGGATCAAGGATAACCGTTCAATCAATGTTGGTTTGATCCGACGGCCCATATTCACTTGGAAGGACTACATAACCAGACCCCCTGGCCCCTGGAGGAGAACAAGTTCATCATAGAGTTGAGAGGAGCCCTCGAAGGAATACCTCTCCTCTAAATAGACTTAGGGATTAGCATCCAATGTGAGTAGAATTAGATCTTCTAGTTTCTACTAGATTGAGAGAGATAGAGTGGAGGTGTAGATAGGAGGAAGCCTGGCCTGTCGGTGTCTACTCTGAGGTTGTACCTGCGGGATCAAGTTCTCCTAACCCGAAGCTTGCTCCTAGGATTCTTCAGTAATTCGACTTCTAATTCTAGTAAGTTCTTGTTTTATTGTTCTTTGGTTTATGAGTTTACTTTAATCTCTTCCGGTTGAGTTTAGAGTAATCATTGCTAGCGTAAACGTGGTGTTTAGGCTAGGGTACTCATAGATATCCTCTGACTAGCTGGACCGTGGTAGTAGCGAGGAACGTGACATTTTCGAGTTACCTTTGCAGCCCATATCTCGTTAGCAGGAAGGGTAGGGTTTATAGGCGCGGGTCGAACATCCTCTGTGGTGTCTAGATTCCGTAAGCTTCCCTAATAGAACAGTAGATCATCCTTACCAAGGTTAGAACGAGACTACGGTTGCAGTCTTCTCTATACATCGCTCACATCGAGAAACATTCTTTGTAGCCTAAAGGGTAGTAGCAATAGATTTGGTTAGTCAGATGCACGCTTTCTCCCAGTGGTAAAAATATAAATACAATACTCTGGATAACCTCCCGGGTGAAGTGCTCACCGATATCCGTGCGCTTGTGGATCATTCCCTGATGGCGTTACCAAATATCAACAAGCATTTCTGGCGCCGTTGCCGCGGAGAAAGACGGTTTGCTGAGATAACTTTAAATCTTGCTATTATCTTGTATTATACTTTTATTCTTTTATCTTTTTATTTTTTTCATCTTTATGGATAACTCAAATTCCATACCTATTATTGAATTTTTTGCACCTTCGGAGACCAGCCATAGACCATGGGAGTCAACAAGTCCTACCCTTAATTATGATCTGTGTCCGGAGTTGATTGCAATAGGTCAAAACCAACCCTTTCCTATAGCTGAAGTCCTATCTTTTAATCAAGAAGATAATGAACTTTTAGCTACACCTAGGGAATCTTTTAATCTTTCTATAAATTCTGGTTTAGACCTAGCCCTACAAGACCATGTTATTTCTCGATATTTTCACATTGGTCTTAATCATATAACCTTTGGTAGAGTCTTTCTTTCTTTATCTATTAGTAAAGAAAGGCACGTCTTCATTTGTGGACATCCTTCTTGCACTAGTCTTCATAACAATTCCTAGAGATAGAGAAGGAATCATCTCCCAGACAAGGAAAGGATGTTTCAATAGCCAATTTGCAAACATTCCAATCCCATGATCCGGCTATCCAACCCATCCTTGAGCTTAATAATTTCTACTCTTCTCCTTCTCTTGAACCTCCCGATGATCCTACGAATCTCTCTAGACATCCCATGCATAAGAGTCACCAAGACCACAAGGAGGATCGAGAAGAGCAACATCAATGGCTAGAGGGCATTAAAAATTCATGTGCTATCACCATTGAATGGATGGATAAAACAATCTTGAGAGACAATCCTAGAGGAATTTTAAGCATTTATGAAGAATCATCCTTGGAGTTTGAGAATGAGAGAAACAACAGTGAGCATGGAAGTTATTTCATATATACCTCACCCAGTCCTTGCTCATATAAAACATCTTCCCAATCTATTGGTCTCTCCAACATCACCACATTTAAGATCTCCAACCCCCTCTTCCTTTATATTTATAAAAACTTTAAAAGAGCGGTTGTCGATGCATATGTCTATAATAACTATTGCAGATCTGGTTGAGTTGTTTGATGGTTTCCCAAGGACGAGCTTAGTGTTCTAAAACAAGCACTTATCAGATCGTAACATGAACTTCTAATTATTTGCAACATTGCCTTGTGTATTGAGCATATAAAGATAATTGTAGAAATATTCCTCGGGTATTCTTGCCACTAACCTTTCCAGGATTGGAGCAAGAAGATCGGATGAATGACAAGCACAAGGTATGTCCAACCAACCATCACACAACATTGAATTAAATTCATCCAAACTTGAATTTTGCAAAATTCAAGCTTGGGGGAGTACTTCAGATAAAAACATCTTTTGCCATGTTGCTATGTTGGTTATCCCTACCTTTGAGACATGCTTGATTTGGTAAATACTAGTCACACTACTTCTCCACTTAAGTTGATCTCTATAAATGCCATCATTTTACCTATGTTTATCCTAGTAAGTGTTAGTTTGGAAGTACTGTACATACTTCTATTGGCTTTTAAATTAAGCGTGGTGCTTAGGTTAAATAGCCTTCCTTAATCTGATTAGACATGGAGTCTAGTTTGGTTACTGAACTAAAAACTGCTTGAGTAGGCATTGGTATATTTTGTCGGACTAACCCCTACAGGAAAACTTTCAATACCAACCTAGGAAGTCCTGAGATACAAACTCACACTGGAGATAAAGGAGACACATGAAGTTTAACAATTTGCACAAGAAGGACATAGCTCATTCATCACAAAGAGATAATCCATGGAAGGTGCCACAAACACGATGCACAACTGCTAAGAAAGGAAAGCTTCCACAAGGTGATACTATATCATCACTCTTCAAGTAAGGTAACACCTTAAGGTACTTGACTATCGCTTTTATAAGCTTCTCCTTGGTTCTGGCGTTCACATAAATAGAGAGACAACCATGTATGATTTGTAACTCCAAATTAACCAACCCAATTAATTCAACATGTTTAGTCCTTTAATCTTTGTTCTTAGTACTACCTTCGTGATCCCACACTCCTAATCATATAAGCTAAAATGTTGCACATTCAATCTGTGGAAGATATAAACAAAACATAAATATAGATAGATTATCTTTCCATTAGGTTGAGCAATCTGATCTGACAAATGTTTCAAATACTACACTCATGATCCGTCAACTTTGTCTTGCTCACTATGCTTAAGGTTAGAGAAGAACAAATACACTTTTGGTTCTGTTGGTGTTTTCCACCAACAAGGCCCATGCACTTGATCTCTGCCTTGTCTATATGAGCAGGTACACTTCAAACAAAATATGGAGGAGTTTTACAACTCCCAGACTCCACCAAGTGAAGGACTTGGATCTACAAGCACAAACACAGTGAGCAGGATGCTGCCAATGCCACATCTTGAACTGCTGGACAAACGAAGAACATGGGTGACACCGTATCAAGAAGTGCAGATGTCAAGGTCCACACCCAATCAAATGATGCACCTAAAGGATGAAGACGGTGAGAAGTCTTGTCCAGAAGACTTAAAACATTAGATCCTTGTCGGAGGAGGTCAAGATCCTCGACTCAAGTCGCCTTTCCTAATCAAGAAGGACAACCCTGGTGTTCCAAGCATCGAGTGCACAATCAATGGATACTCTTTTTAGAAAACACTCTACGACACCGTATCTGACGACAACATAACGGCCGCAGTCACTTATCAGCTCCTGCATGGAACCATGCCCCTACGACCAATATATATTCAGCTCCAGATGATTTTTAGGTCATTGACATGGGAGAAGACGAGTATGATCCATCCACCATCCTTGGAAGACCATTCCTCAACACTATCAAAGCCATCATCTATATTGGAACCGGAGAAGTCCACATGCACTTCCCTCTGAAGAAGGCGACGCAACCGAAACCAGAGGAGGCAAATCATCAAGGACGGATGGGTAGACTACGAAGGAGAAGTGGTAAGATCTGAAGACATACAGCTTGAATAGAACCGTCCTGAGGAGACCGTAGCACCGAGTCAGATGTGGAAAGAGAAGATAGTTATAGCCGCCGGAACCACCGACTACGCCATCCAGCGAATCCCAGGACGACTGAGAAAACGGAGAGTGGAGGACTTAAAAACACCGAACGCCTTGCCAAGAGCTTTGTTGTCTATTTGAGCTCCACAGAATTCAAGGATCAAAGAAGACTAGCAGACAAAGGACATTCTAATCGCTGTCAGGGTGCTGCCGACATTCAAATACACCTCCACCACCTGCTAGCTACATGAGAAGAAATTACGTCAAAATCCAGCTTGGGGGAGAGCACCCCCATTTATCCAGCTAAGTGTTTTTACTCACGTTTATACTTTACTCAAATAATAAAAAGATGCATAATCATAAAAACCCAAATAAAAATTTTGTGCTTTTATATATATCTTTGCTTAGTTTGCTAAATAAATAAATAAATAAAGTTTGCTATGAACCCTCATGATAAGCTCTCACATGGAAATGATGAATAGTTGCTCTGCCATTACTAGTTCTTATAATTGAAATCTCTCTCAAGTTCAGGCATAACTGGTATAATTTAAACCTACTCTAAACCTGAACTTGTGGGGAGAGTACTTGATCTGAAGTCTAAGTCGTTAACGGATATGATATGGGAAGGTTGAGCTGCTGTTTATCTGTTCCTAGAGTGCTAGAATTCTGGAGAATTTTATCTTTGAAAATCTTTAAAATAACACATGATGAGTGTTGATATTTGGGAACGCAATAAGGAATTGATCCGCAAGCGCACGGATATCGGTGAGCACTTCACCCGGGAAATTATCCAGAGTATCGTATTTATTTTTTTACCACTAGGAGAAAGAGTGCATCTGACTAACCGGTCTATTACTACTAACCCTTTAGGCACAAAGAATGTCTTTCGATGTGAGTGATAAATAGAGAAGACTGCAACCGTAGTCTCCTTCTAACTTTGGTATGGATGATTTACTGTTCTATTGGGGAGGCTAACGGAATCTAGACACCACAAAGGATGTTCAACCCGCACCTATAAACCCTATCCTGACTGCTAACGAGATATGGTCTGCAAAGGTAACTCGGAATTGTCACGTTCCTCACTACTACCACGGTCCAGCTAGTCACGGAATATCTATGAGTACCCCAGCCTAAACACCACGTTTACGCCAGTAATGATTACTCTAAACTCTACACGAAGAGATTAAAGTAAACTCATAAACCAGAAGAACAATAAAACAAGAACTTACTAGAATTTAGAAGTCGAAATACTGAAGAATCCTAGGAGCAAGCTTCGGGTTAGGAGAACTTGATCCAGTAGGTACAAGCTTGGAGTAGACACCGACAAGCCGGGCATCCTCCAATCTACACCTCCACTCTATCTCTCTCAATCTAGTAGAAACTAGAAGATCTATTTCTACTTTACATTGGTTGCTAAGCCTAAAAAGAAATATTAATTAGAGAAGAGGTTTTCCTTCGAGGGCACCCCTCAATCTCTATGATAATTTCTTCATGTCTTCTCCAGGGGCCAGGGGGTCTCCTTATATAGTCCTCCTCCTCTATGCGGTTTTGGGTCGGTAGGCGAGGTGGTACTATGTTTTCCTTGATCCAATAGATCGGTGGAACATCCCGTGCGAAGAGAGTCCCGAACTGGATCCAGCAGGGGGCGGGCGCCCAGGTCACCAGGGCGGGCGCCCTGGGCCTGGCCCCTTTCGACCTCTGCCTTCTTCCCGTGGCTTCTGGAGTCTTCTAGATGGTAGAAAATCGCGCGGTGCATTGATATCTCTATGTAATCCTGACATGTGGGCCTTTCTTCCTTATTTCGTGATAACCCCCTGCAGAAACAGATAAACAACAAAACTCGTGGAATTGTGTCAGATCAAACCCTAATTCTAGGTGTTGGTTGTATACTGGTCCTTTCCCTTGTTTATTTGATAATTAAAATTGATACTTAAGAACCGTCAACAAATACCCCCATACTTAGGCTTTTACTCGTCCTCGAGAAAAGGATGGTTAAGAACAATATCTGGGGTAAAACATTTTAAAAGCATTCTCTTTATAATTGTAGGGTGTTAAAAATCCACTGTGTACCATAGTCAGGGATGTTTATGGTTAAGAGTAAAGATCCTTTCTTCTCAATCCTGTCACTTTGAGTTTTTGTATATTTTTTTTGAAAGAAAGTTAGCATACCTTTTTATCCTCATAGGTTCTTCTCAGATCACTCATTATCTTTTATATATCTCACTGAGGTTGTTTTATTTTGCTAAAATTCTCAAGCATACTTACTTTGCATTTATTGCCTGATCAAAACAGGATCCGAGGAGGGGAATGTCATACTCTTAGATCAAAGACTTTGGAAATTAAAATCTTTGTCAACTCTTGCTGGCATATTGCTTATTAGAGGGACCATGGGCTATCATTTTCTCATTTTCTTCTTTTTTTTAAGTGGATACCGAGGTATCCCTAATTCTACTGCCGGACACTTGTCCATTTTTTCTGCGAGGTTGTCGAGCACTTGCTCCTTTTTATTTCCTCAAAATATCTCTATTTTTGCATAGCCCATGCCTCTAATGCAATAATACTTCGGAAGAGTGAATCTTTCTGAATAAATGTCTTGATCTTAGGAGCATGATAAACCTCTCAACAAGGGTCTAACTCATTTTGAACAAACTCAATACAGAGGAGATAGCTTTTATAATTATAATTAATATTTTTAGTTTTATCAGGCATATAAAACACTGAGGATGGTAGCTAGAGTTTTGAATATTTTGAAATAAATTCTCCAAGCAACAATGATATCAAGAATAAGAAACTCATACTCTACCATCACATATTCCATATTGACTTAAGTAACACAGGGTTTTAAAATGATTTTATAATAGTTGCAAGTTTTCAGGAAATATCATAGATTGAGATTAACCATGATTAGAAATATTTTAATCTTTTTAATTTATCATGTCGGAAACAATATTCTGCATAATCCAAAATATATGTATGTGTAAAGTAAAGTGTGCAGAGTGTGTACCTGAATCGTGGAGTGGTGTGGTCGGAGTGTGTTTGACATGTCGAGGGATCTCCCCCATACTTGTTTTCTGCTTTCTTGCACAAAAATAAAGTAGAGACACACAAGACATAATAATAATACTCTTTATTAATCTTGAGGCATTTATTACAAAAGACTAGTAGCAAACTGATAGCAAACTGATGATAATAGTAAACCTAAACCGGATTTAAAGATAGATAACTAAGATGCATTGCCTCAAGGTCTAATCTAGATAACTTAGCGGCGCTCTAATTCCCTAATCTTCTTGTTGGCATTGGCAAGATCCTGCCTAAGGCCTAGTATAATGGTGTTGTGGTTAGAGAGCTGCCTAGTGAGGGAATTAATAGAGGATTGGAGGTCTATGATAACTCTGTCTAGTCTGCGAACGTCCTCATCAATATCCATTATAGTCTTGCGACGCTTGGGAGGTGTCTCAAGAGCATTGAGAGCGTGCTTCGGGGCTGCCTTTGGAGGGATGAAACGGACTTTGGCTGCTCTAAACCCTTCAAAGTAAGGCCTTTCCTCCTCCGTAGTGTAGCGTACGCTGCTGATCTCGCCGTTCCGGTTGGTCTTAACTCGAACGACTCTCTCATTGGGTCTAGGTGGAAGGATCCTTGTGTCGGTTGGCACCTTGATGGTGGTCTTCGTCTTGGATGATGATCCTTTGAGGAGTAGGGGTTGTGGCGGTGCGGTGAGAACTGGTTGAGCATGATAGGATTGGGCGGAGCTGCGTTGGCGTAATGGCATGGCTTCTAGCTGTCGCTCTGTGTTGGCCGGGACGAGAGCACGAGCATCGGGGTCTTCCACAGGCTCCATGTTGAGGTTGAAGGGGACGACTTCCCAATCATCGTGGTACTTCTCGGCCATTGGAGCAGCAAGGAACTAATCAAGCTCTAATTGAAGGATAGAAGGCTTGGTGGCTTGGTGTTTGAAAACTGAGGTCAGGGGTCTGTTTATATAGGGGTCAAAAAGTGCCTCTATGGGTTGTTCGGGTTGCTCCCGTCAATGTGCGTACGAAACTTTCCATCCGAGGGATTATTCGGATTACCATAAGTGCATTTTCCATAACAGAGAAAATCGGGACCGAAGGGGAACAGGAGCTGGGCGCCCGCCCACCTGATCTGGGCGCCCGCCCTCTCTCTGGCCCCTCTGTGGGCCCACTTTCTCGAGCGCATTTCTAGATGCGAAATCATTTAGAAAAATATATATATGACCCAAAAACATCAGACTAAAAAGGTCGTTCTCTAATTCTCCATGGGATGGTAAAAGTGGACTACGTCTATTTCTTCTAATTCTTTATTAGGCTCTAAAAATAATTTAAGACGTTGACCATTTACCTTGAATAACGTACCTTTGTCATTTTGAAGTGTAATAGCTCCGTGGGATGATGAATTAATTACCTTGAATGGTCCTTCCCATTTGCTCCGGAGTTTTCCATGCCCGAAAAGCTTCACCCTGGAATTAAAAAGTAATACCTTATCTCCGGGTGTGAACTCCTTCTTCTTGATTCTCTTGTCATGCCACCTTTTGACTCTTTCTTTGTAAATCTTTGAGTTGTGATATGCCTTCTCTCGCCATTCTTCCAATTCTGAGAGTTGCATTTTTCTATAATCTCCAGCAACATCTAGGTCCATATTCCATCTCTTTATGGCCCAGTGTGCTTTGAACTCTAGTTCAACGGGTAGATGGCAAGTCTTCCCGTATACCAATTGGTATGGAGACATTCCAATTGGGGTCTTGTATGCTGTCCGGTATGCCTAGAGTGCATCAGGTAACTTGTCTTTCCATGCCATTCCCATTTCATTTACTGTCTTCTAAAGAATATTCTTGATTTATTTGTTGGAAGTTTCTGCTTGGCCACTTGTCTGAGGATGATAAGGGGTAGCGACGTTGTGACGGATTCCATGTTTTGCTAGATATTGCTTGAAGCGTTTGTCGATGAAGTGTGCTCCTCCATCACTTATCACTACTCTGGGGACTCCAAATCTTGGAAATATAATTTCTTCAAACAACCTATTTGAACTGATGTTGTCGGCATGCTTGCAAGGTAATGCCTCTACCCACTTGGAGACATAGTCAACCGCCACCAAGATGTACTCACACTTCTTTGATTGAGGAAATGGACCCATGTAGTCTATTCCCCAGACATCAAAGAGCTCAATCTGAAGGTTGTTGGTGAGTGGCATTGCATCCCATGTATTTATGTTTCCGTGCCTTTGACATGGCCCACATCTTCTGATATATTGCTTCGTGTCTTCATACATTGTAGGCCAGTAGAATCCACACTGCCAGATCTTTGAATGTGTACAGAATGCTCCAAAGTGACCTCCATATGGTGATGACTGACATCTGTCGATGATCTTCCATCCTTCCTCAGTGGTCACACATCTCCTGAGTAAGCCATCAGAGCATACTCGGAAGAGGTATGGCTCATCCCAGATATGTGAACGACTTTCTTGAATAAGCTTCTTCTTGTTTGCTCCTGGTGGTACATATCCTGAAACAATAAAATTAACAATATCTGCATACCAGGGGTCAGACCTATTAATCCCGTAGAGCATGTCATCCCGGAGTGAATCATTAATGGGGGTTTCCTGTGGACTCTTAAAATACATTCTAGACAAGTGATCAGCAATAGAATTTTCTACTCCCTTTTTATCTTTTATTTCTAACTCAAATTCTTGGAGTAATAAGATCCATCTAATCAGGCGAGGTTTAGCATCTTTTTTAGTGAGCAAATATTTTAGTGCAGCATGATCAGTGTAAACAATTATTTTAGCTCCAACTAAATAAGATCTAAATTTATCAATGGCAAAGACAACAGCCAGAAGCTCTTTTTTAGTGGTTGCATAATTAAGTTGAGCTCCTGTCAAAGTTTTACTGGCATAAGCAATTGCATGATGCTTCTTATTTTTAGTTTGTCCCAATATTGCCCCCACAGCATAATCACTAGCACCACACATAATTTCAAAAGGCAACGACCAATCGGGGGGTTGAATGATTGGTGCAGAGATGAGTGCTTTCTTTAATAAATTGAAAGATGTTAGACATGCATCATCAAATTTGAAAGGAGCATCCTTGGCTAGTAAAAGAGTAAGTGGTCTAGCAATGAATGAAAAATCTTTTATGAATCTACGATAAAAACCAGCATGGCTAAGAAAGCTTCGAATTCCTTTTATGTTCACAGGTGGAGGTAGTTGTTCAATTACTTCAATTTTAGCTTTGTCTACCTCAATTCCTCTTTCAGGCACTAGGTGTCCCAGCACTATTCCTTCCCTAACCATAAAATGACATTTTTCCCAATTAAGAATTAAGTGCTTTTCTTCACATCTTTGCAAAACCTTGTCTAAGTTTTCAAGACAACTATCAAAAGTTTTTCCATAAACATAGAAATCATCCATGAAAACTTCCATAATCTCTTCAATCATATCAGAAAATATAGACATCATGCATCTTTGAAAAGAAGCTGGTGCATTACATAACCCAAAAGACATTCTACGGTAAGCATAAGTTCCATATGGGCATGTAAAAGTGGTTTTGCTTTGATCATCGGGATGGATCGGGATCTGATGATACCCTGAATATCCATCTAAGAAATAGAAGAATGAATGGTTTGCTAACCGCTCTAGCATCTCATCTATAAAAGGTAAAGGAAAGTGATCTTTTCTTGTGGCTTTGTTTAGTTTTCTATAGTCTATGCACATCCGCCATCCTGTGACGGTGCGTTGCGGAATTAGCCCGTTCTTTTCATTCATAATAACAGTCATGCCTGCCTTTTTAGGCACAACTTGCACTGGGCTTACCCACTCACTGTGCGGCACAGGATATATAATCCCTGCATGCAGTAACTTTATAACTTCCTTTTTAACTATCTCTCTCATAGTGTTATTAAGTCTACGTTGGGGTTCTCGAGAGGGTGAAACAGAAGGATCTGTTGGAATACGATGGGTACAAATCATAGGACTGATTCCTGTAAGATCTTAGAGTGAGTAGCCGAACACTGAGTGATGTTTCTCACGAATGGTCATTAATCGTAGAGTTTGATCCTGAGTGAGTTTATCGCTAATGATCACAGGGAACTCTGGATTATTGTTTAGGAAAGCATATATGAGACCGGGTGGTAAAGTTTTAAGCTCTATGGGGGGTCTAGGTGCTTCTGCAAACTCATCTAAGGGTTCAGGCTCAGAAGGTTCGGCTTCTTCTTCTATGAAGAAAGGAGTTTCATCTTCTAAGTCTGGTTCATCTAAAAGCTCTAGAGATGCAGCCTTTAACTCCTCCATAGGATCAGGCAAAAGATATGATTCGGCCTTATTGTTCAAGGAGTGTGAAATTGTTATTGGGAATTCAAAAGTTTTTCCAAAAGAAATGTGTAGCTTTCCAGTATGACCTTCATAAAGGAGTCTTCTAAAAGGTTGTCCTATCAACAGGTCGAAGTCCCATGTATCAAAGATATAGAAGTTCAAATGAACCATGGAGCCTTCTACCGTAAGAGGTAGGACATTAATAATTCCAAGACTAGGGACTAATCGTCCCGAAGATTCCTTTCTGACCTTTGTTGTGGGGGTTAAGGCAAGATTTTTAAATAGTTTAAGTGCAAAAGATTCAGACATGATGTTGATCCCCACAACAGGATTATATAGAGCATTAAATCGATCAGAATTATAAGCACAGCGTATAGTTATAGAGGGTGTGTCCAAACGGATCACATCAGAGGAAAGCTCTGATTCCTCCAACCATTCACTACTCATTACTGAGATAAGCTCTCTTAATTGTTGTTCACTTGGCAAATAAATGCTCAACTGGCCGTTTTGGGGTTTGTCAATAGAATGATAGTTTAAAATGTTTCCAAAATCGGCAAAAAGATCGGATTCTATATCCATCATGAAGTCCGGTGGTGGAATTTCTTCCTCTTGTGGCTCAGAACTTGGGATAGCTAAAGTAGATGAAGAATTTGGCAGAGTGTCTACTTCGGCTTCGTAGGTTTCATCATGAAGGGTATTATCCATCTTAGCTTCTAGGATTCTATCTAGGATCACTCTAGCTTCATCAGTAGGGATGCGAAAGAAAGAACCTCTAGACATTGTGTGTAGCATTTGTTTGTGATTTTTCTGAAGACCTCGAAACAAGTGAAATAAAAGAACAGGGTCTTCAAGATTAAGGTTTGGACCAGATTCTAAAAGATCAGAAAAACGTTTCCAGGATTTTCCCAAAGTTTCATTATCTTTTTGTTTAAAAGATAGGACTTCGAGTCTAAGGTTGGCTATACGGTCAAGGGAATAGAAATCCAGACAAAAGTTGGCTCGTAAAACTCCCCATTCACCTTGTTGTTGACTTACCTTCTGACTGTACCATTGTCTAGCTTCTCCCCTTAAAGAAAAAGGAAAAAGCTTCCAACGTAAAGTTTTATCAGAAATGCCTTCAATGCGAAGACAATCACATGTTTGCTCAAAATCTCTAATATGAAGGTAAGGGTTTTCGTCTTCCTTTCTCGAAAAAGATAGGTTTTGAATCATGGCAATCAACCTAGAACTTAACTTATACTGGGATGTTTGGATAGGCTGTGATGATTCCCATGGTAAAAGGTCAGTTACTGAAGGGATTGCAGACTCATGGATCGATTTAGAATTTTGGTTTTCCATAAGGTAAGAGTAAAGAAAATAAATAAAGAATATAAAAGATAAGAAAAGATAAAAGTATAGATACAAGTTAGTAGTAAGACTCAAGGTTATCTCAACAACCGTCTTTCTGCCCGGCAACGGCGCCAGAAATGCTTGTTGATATTTGGGAACGCAATAAGGAATTGATCCGCAAGCGCACGGATATCGGCGAGCACTTCACCCGGGAAATTATCCAGAGTATCGTATTTATTTTTTTTACCACTAGGAGAAAGAGTGCATCTGACTAACCGGTCTATTACTACTAACCCTTTAGGCACAAAGAATGTCTTTCGATGTGAGTGATAAATAGAGAAGACTGCAACCGTAGTCTCCTTCTAACCTTGGTAAGGATGATTTAGTGTTCTATTGGGGAGGCTAACGGAATCTAGACACCACAAAGGATGTTCAACCCGCACCTATAAACCCTATCCTTCCTGCTAACGAGATATGGTCTGCAAAGGTAACTCGGAATTGTCACGTTCCTCACTACTACCACGGTCCAGCTAGTCAGGGAATATCTATGAGTACCCCAGCCTAAACACCACGTTTACGCCAGTAATGTTTACTCTAAACTCTACGCGAAGAGATTAAAGTAAACTCATAAACCAGAAGAACAATAAAACAAGAACTTACTAGAATTTAGAAGTCGAAATACTGAAGAATCCTAGGAGCAAGCTTCGGGTTAGGAGAACTTGATCCCGTTGGTACAAGCTTGGAGTAGACACCGACAGTGAAAGCCCTAGTTTGGTTTTGGATAATTGATGAAACCCTAAGTACTAACCTCTATACTAAGTGTGTGTAGACTTAATGAGGTTGGTACATGCCTAGTGATGGAGCAAGTGATGATCATGGTGATAATGGTGATGACCACAAGATTATCAAGTGCTCAACTTGGAAAAGAAGAAAGAGAAAAATAAAACCCTATGGAGATCAAGGCAAAGGTATTCCTTAGGGTTTTGGTTTTGGTGATCAAGACACCATAGAGGGTGTGATCACATTTAGGATAGATAGCCGTACTATAAAGAGAGGAATTCTTTGGCTAAGCGGTTATCAAGTGCCACTAGGTGTCATTGTTCATGTGCATGCTATAAGAACCTAGTGAGCTAACTTAACTCCTTCAAAGTAAATGTTTGTGAAAATGCTAACACACGTGCACTTGTTGGTACACACTTTGTGGTGTTGGCACACTTTGAGAAGGGAGTTGAAGTTTGAAGGGTAGAGAGAGGATGGGTTGGCACACTTTGTGGTACACACTTTGTGGTGTTGGCACACTTTGTGGTGTCGGCTCTTTTCGAGAAAATGAAGTGCATATTTTCTATTGCGCCGGTGGGAAATTTGGAGAAGTCGCGGGAGTGTTTCTTGCTGAGGAACACTCACCGGACGCTGGCTCAGAGGCACCGGACACTGTGTCTGAGCGTCCGGTGTGCAGGCTGCCTGGCTCAGCTAGGGTTCGGCACCGGACGCCAGGCACCGGACGCAAGCTGGAGCGTCCGGTGGTCTGAGTCCGGTGTCCGCGCGTTTTGCAAACCTCTCTGGGTGTGAGTCCGGTGAGCACCGGACGCTCAAGGTGCGTCCGGTGGCTTGCGTCCGGTGACCCTACGAGTTTGCGGAGCTCTCTGCGCATGAGTCTGGTGCGCACCGGACGCGTCCGGTGCTAACTTGCTCAAGCGTCCGGTGCTCTGCAGGTTACCGTTAGACTCTGACACGCGGCTGACGTTGGAGCACCGGACGCTGGTGTTGAGTGTCCGGTGCCCCTTTAAGAGCGTTCGGTGACCCCGAGTTTTGCCCAGTGAAAGAGCCAACGGCTCTATTTGTTTGAGGGGCTATATATACATGTTTGGCCGGCTTGGGGCTTACTCTCTTGGCATTCTAACATACTTGACATCCTTGTGAGCCTAAGCAAACACCTCCCACTCATCTCCTTCATAGATTATACATCTTTGTGAGATTGGGAGTGATTCCAAGTGCATTTGCTTGAGTGATTGCATCTAGTGGCACTTGGGGATCGATTTGGCTGCGGTTTTCTTGTTACTCTTGGTGGTTGCCGCCACCTAGACGGCTTGGAGCAGCGGAGGAGCTTTGGCACGAGTTGGTGATTGTTCGTGGCTATCTCCCGGTGATTGTGAGAGGTTTGTGCCTACCTCGGCAGAGAGCCAAAGGCAACATTAGTGGATTGCTCGTGTCATTGAGCTACCTCACTTGTGAGTAGGTTCTTGTGGTGTCCTAGTGAGGACGAGGTTCGTGCTACACCTCTTAGCCACCGAACCACCAAGTGTTGGTCGACACAACGGGGACGTAGCGTGCCGGCAAGCACGTGAACCTCGGGAGAAAAATTGTGTGTCTCCATTGTGATTGTTCATTGGATTTCTTCTGGTGATTAGACTTCATATTATTGATTGGTTCATCCCCTCTACGCGGCGGTATAAAGTTAAAACCATCTCTTTTACATTCCCACAAACTAGAGTAGCTTACTTACTTGTATAGTAACTTTAGGTAGCTTTCTAGTGTAAGTAGTGACATAGCTCTTGTGTGCCTAGTGATTATATCAACTAGAATTGTTGGATAGGTGGCTTGCAAACACCCCATTAGAGCTAGAGCAAAAAGCTTCGCTTTGTTATTTACTAACCTCTTGCTCTAGTGAGTTTGTAGAATCTTTAAATAGGCTATTCACCCCCCCTCTAGCCATATTAGGACCTTTCAGACAGGCCGGGCATCCTCCAATCTACACCTCCACTCTATCTCTCTCAATCTAATAGAAACTAGAAGATCTATTTCTACTTTACATTGGTTGCTAAGCCTAAAAAGAAATATTAATTAGAGAAGAGGTTTTCCTTCGAGGGCACCCCTCAATCTCTATGATAATTTCTTCATGTCTTCTCCAGGGGCCAGGGGTCTCCTTATATAGTCCTCCCCCTCTATGCGTTTTTGGGTCGGTAGGCGAGGTGGTACTATGTTTTCCTTGATCCAATAGGTCGGTGGAACATCCCGTGCGAAGAGAGTCCCGAACTGGATCCAGCAGGGGGCGGGCGCCCAGGTCACCAGGGCGGGCGCCCTGGGCCTGGCCCCTTTCGGCCTCTGCCTTCTTCCCGTGGCTTCTGGAGTCTTCTAGATGGTAGAAAATCACGCGGTGCATTGATATCTCTATGTAATCCCGACATGTGGGCCTTTCTTCCTTATTTCCTGATAACCCCCTGCAGAAACAGATAAACAACAAAACTCGTGGAATTCTGTCAGATCAAACCCTAATTCTAGGTGTTGGTTGTATACTGGTCCTTTCCCTTGTTTATTTGATAATTAAAATTGATACTTAAGAACCGTCAACAATGAGTTCCTATATGATGAGAGTTTAAATTCCTACCACAGCCATATATACATGCTTGCTAGACTTTGAGCCACACATTTACTTTTTACTGCTTATGAGCATTGAGTGTGGTCGAGCTGTGTAGACCCTTAGGAGCTTGTCATGCGGTTAATGTCAAGATTCACTTGCACGTTCACTCATACATGCTACTTCTACTCCGGAAGTACGCATCCACATACATCCACTCATTTCCATCTCCAGATTCACCCAAAATTATTCTACTCCTATCTAGGAGAGAATAGCCAAAAACATTATCCTATCCCTATTATTCCCCATGAAATAAAAGCTCAAGATATTTTGGTTACTACCACTTGCCACATTATTCTAGGAGGATGAGTGTTCTGAAAAAAAGTGGAAAAATACGAGGAAATAAAGTGAGACGAGAGGTAAAAATGGACAAGTGTCCGACAGTAGAATTAGGGGTACTGTTGACGGTCCTTAAGTATCAAATTTAATCATCAAATAAATAAAGAAAAGGATCCAAATGCAACCAACACCCAGACTTAGGGTTTTATCTCACAGAATTCCACGAGTTTTGGTGTTTGTCTATTTCTACAGGGGTTTATCAGGAAATATGGAGGAAAGGCCCACACATCGGGTTTACATAGAGATATTAACGTGCTGCGTAATTTTCTATCATCGAGAAGACTACAGAAACCACGGGAATGAACGGGAAGCCGAGCGGGCTCGGGGGTAGGGCGAACGCCCTCCCCCCTTGGGCGCCCGCCCAGCTACAGAGTCCAATCAGGACTCGTTTTGCGGATTATGCTCCACCGACCTAAAGGATCAAGGATAACCGTTCAATTAATGTCGGTTTGATCCAACGGCCCAGATTCACTTGAGGGGACTATATAAGCAGACCCCCTGGCTCCTAGAGGAGGCACCCCTTGATCCCTATTCATTATTCATAGACAGAGCAAAAGCTAGGGTTTGGAGATGAGAGCTCTCCCCTCATCTCTAAACTAGAGTAGATCTAGATAGTAGCGAGATGGAGAGCGAGGGAGGATTGGAGGAGAGGCCGGCCTGTCGGTTCTTTCTCCGGTTGTACTTTGTCATGATCAAGCTCTAATCAAGCTTGCTCATGGGATGACTCTGGTAATCTACTTCTAATTCATTATGCAATTACTAATCATGTATGTTCTGGTTCACAACTCTTTTGAGTACTTTAATCTATAGGACGCTATAGGTGAGAGTTGAAGTATAGGTGTAAGCGTGGTGCTTAGACCTAGATTACTTGTGGATATCCCCTGTCTAGCTGGATCGTCTGGTAGGCCACGTAGGTGACAGTTACGTTGGTCCCCTGTAGTCTACCTCCTGTTAGTAGGACAGGTAGGGTTTATCGGCCTATGGATAAGCATCCTTTGTGGTGTATTCTTATCACGTGGTTCGTCCCAGACATAGACATACCCCTTTGAAGTAGAGAAACCATAGTTATCCTCTCTATTCTCCTACCATCGCCCATATATTAGATTGCTCTACTCTCTATTCTCATATTATCACTTATTGTTATCTTACCTTTAATATTGTTCTTATTCAATTCTACCATCTTTCCTATTTACACCTATCTATATATCTTGGTTAAGTTAGAGCGTAGTTGGTTCTCCCGTTTCCCTGTGGATACGATAAAACCTTTAACCGGGTAAAAGCTACAACGGTATCCGTGCGCTTGCGGATTTATCTGTGTGCGTATAAATACCATAGTACACTCTGGTGCCATGCTGGGGATGACAACCTAGTATTCAAGTGGTGTTAGCAAGTGTCAACAAGCATTTTTGGCGCCGTTGCCGGGGAAACGGTTGCTGAGTTGACTACGAACTAGCTTAATCATTTTCAAAAAAAAATTCCTTTTATCCTTTGCCTTATCTCTGCTATTCTTTCTTCTTATCTAATCCTTGATCTCTGGTCTATCATGAATTCAAACATGTCTATCTATGAATTTCATAGACCTACGGGCACACATCTCGAACCACCAAAATCTTCAAAGCCTATCATAGCATCTTGTTTTGAGATAGACCCCGAATACATAGAATTTATTCAAAAACAACCTTTCTCAGGAGAAGGTGAGGAAAACCCATACACACACCTAAGAGAGTTTTATCGAGTCTGTGACCTCCTTCGCATAGAAGGCACGTCCGATGAGACCCTTAAATGGAAGCTCTTTCCATTCTCTTTAATAGGAAAAGCTAGACATTGGTATAAACTCAAAGTAGGGAGTGTTCATGGAGATTGGAAGGAGTTACATAATAGTTTTCTTTTAAAATATTTTCCAATCTCTAAAGTGGTGGAACTTCGGCGTGAGATTATTTCTTTTAGACAACTGGAAGAAGAATTTCTTGGCAAATCATGGAACCGCTTTATTAACCTTACTCTCACTGGCCCAAAGCTTTCTATTCCAGAAGAAGTTCTTCTAATTCACTTTTTTGAGGTCCTTAGTATGGAAAATAAGCAAACATTGAATACAGCCTCGAGAGGATCCTTCTATCACCTACCTGCTAGTGAAGCTAGGGATTTAATTGATTCATTGAGTGGAAAGTTTCCTAGCATTTATATCCCTAAGAAAGAGAAAGAACCAGTTCCTAGACAAGAAGAAGAAGTTTCGATAGCCAGATCACAACCACTTCAATCCCAAACTTTAGCTATTGATCCTAAACCATCAATACCCCAAAATTCTCCAAGGGAGGAAGGAATTCCGACCTTAAATCTTTCAGATGCTGATGGTTTAGACTTCTAGATCCATAAGAGACCTTCAAGCAGGGATAATTCAAATCCTTGCAATAATGGTTCTCTTAGAGAATGTCCTGGTTCCTGTTATGAAGAAGTTGAGGATGACATATCAAGTGAAGGAGAGCTAAGCCATAGAGAAGATTCTATCAGCTCCCCTGTCCTGATCACAAGTTCTAAATGGCTTGAATGTGTAGAATGGATGGATAAGGAAGAAGCCTTAATGGATTCTGACTTTGGCTCAATTTCAAATGGTGAGTTCTTGACTCCCTTTGAAGATGAGATTCATCCAACTACAGAAGAGGACATAGGTGAGACCAATCTAGGAGAAACTCCGAACATTCAGATAGGAGATGAAGATAACATTAATGAGCATGGAATTTATTTCATAGCCACTTCGTTTACTCCATGCTCATATGCAACATCTTCCCAATCTATTGGTCTCTCCAACATTACCACATTTGAGATCTCCAACCAGCTCTTCCTTTCTATTTATAAAAACTTTAAAAGGGCGGTTGTCGATGCATATGTCTATAATAAATATTGCAGATCTCGTTGAGTTGATCTTGATATAGGTCAGCGTTGGAAGGGAAACCACTTCGCCGACATAAATTGATGGTTTCCCAAGGACAAGCTTAGTGTCCTAAAATAAGCACTGATCAGATCATAACATGAGCTTTTAATTATTTACAACATTACCTTGTGTATTGAGCATATAAGGATAATTGTAAAATATTCCTTCGGGTACTCTTGTCACTAACCTTTCTAGGATTGGAGCAAGAAGATCGGATGACTGACAAGCACAAGGTATGTCCAACCGATCATCATACAACATTGAATTAAATTCATCCAAAATTGAATTTTACAAAATTCAAGCTTGGGGGAGTACTTTACATAAAAACATCATTTGCCATGTTGCTATGTTGGTTGTCCCTACCTTTGTGCTACATGCTCAATTTGTTAAGTACTAATCACACTACTTCATCTCCACTTGAGTAAGATCTCTATAAATGCTGTCATGCTACCTTTGTCTATTTACTAGCAAGTGTTGGTTTGGAAGTACTCGACATACTTCCATTGGCATTTAAATTAAGCATGGTGCTTAGGTTAAATAGCCTTCCTTAATTTGATTAGACATGGAGTCTAGTTTGGTTACTGAACTAAAAACTACTTGAGTAGATATTGGTGTATTTGTCGGACTAACCCCTGCAGGAAAACTTTCAATATCGACCTGGGAAGTCCTGAGATAAACTCACATTGGAGACAAGGAGAGAGACACATGAGGTTTAACAATTTACACAAGGAAGACGTAGCTCATAAGAGATGATCCATGGAGGGTGCCACAAACACGATGCACAACCGCTAAGAAAGGAAAGCTTCCACAAGGTGATACTATACCGTCACTCTTCAAGTAAGGTGACATCTTGAGGTACTTGACTATCACTTTTATAAGCTTCTCCTTGGTTCTGGCGTTCACATAAATAAAGAGACAAACATGTATGATTTATAACTCCAAATTAACCAACCTAACTAATTCAGCATGTTTAGTCCTTTAATCTTTGTTCCTAGTACTACCTCCATGATCCCACACTCCTAATCAAATGAGCTAAAATGTTGCATATTCAATCTTTGGGAAGATATAAAGAAAAAGACATATACATAGATAGGTTATCTTTCCATATGGTTGAGCGATCTGATTTGACAAATGTTTTAAATTCTACACTCATGATCTTATTATCCATCAACTTTGTCTTGCTCACTATGCTTAAGGTTAGAGAAGAACAAATACACTTTTGGTTTTGTTGGTGTTTTCCACCAACAGGGCCCATGCACTTGATCTCTGCCTTGTCTCTATGAGCAGGAACACTTGGAGCAAACCATGGTAGAGTTTTACAACTCCCAAATTCCACCAAGTGAAGGACCTGGATCTACGAGTACAAACACACTGAGCAGGATGCTGCCAATGCCGCACTTCGAACTGCTAGGCAAATGAAGACATGGGTGACACCGTATCAAGAGGTGCAGACGTCAAGGTACACACCTGAATCAAATGACGCAACTAAAGAATGAACACGGTGAGAAGTCTTGTTCAGAAGACTTAAAACACTGAACCCTCGCCGAAAGGTAAAATCGGTAGTTATCCATATTTATCCTTTCTGCATTCCCTTTTCCCTTAAATTATTTACTTTCCATAAATGGCTTGTTAGTTAATCATGCTATCTTGAAAATAAAATAAAAAGGTTAGAAATAGTAAGCCCCATGTGAGTATACTTGTGGTTTAAAACCCATAGGTATATTGACTGTGGTGGCATAGAATAAATATGTTTTCATCTTACAATAAAAATATAAACATAATAAGTGCATGATCCTACTAAATAAATAAAATTTATTAGGAGGAATATCAATATGATAAAGGCTAAGAGATTTTATGCTAACACTTAACCAGTTCCACAAAGCTTTGTTGTCTATTTGAGCTCCACAGAATTCAAGGATCAAAGAAGACAAGCAGACGGAGGACATCCTAATCGCTGTCAGGGTGCTGCCGACATTCAAATACACCTCCGTCACCTGCTAGCTACATGAGAAGAAATTACGTCAAAATCCAGCTTGGGGGAGAGCACCCCCATTTATCCAGCTAAGTGTTTCTACTCATGTTTATACTTTACTCAAATAATAAAAAGATGCATAATCATAAAAACCTAAATAAAGATTTTGTGCTTATATAAATATCTTTGGTTAGTTTGCTAAATAAATAAATAAATAAAGTTTGCTATGAACCCTCATGATAAGCTCTCACTTGAAAATAATGAATAGTTGCTCTGCCTAGTTCTCAAAATTGAAATCTCTCTCAAGTTTAGGCATGACTGTTATGAATTAAGATTTGCTCTAAACCTGAACTTGTGGGAAGAGTACTTGATCTAAAGTCTAAGTCGATAATGGATACAATATGGGAAGGTTGAGCTGCTATTTATCTGTTCCTAGAGATGCCAGAAATCTAGAGAATTTTATCTTTAAAAATATTTAAAATGTTGCATGATGAGTTCCTGTATGATGAGAGTTTAAAATCGTACCACAGCCATATATACGTGCTTGTTAGACTATGAACCATATATTTACTTTTTACTGCTTATGAGCATTGAGTGTGGTCAACCTGTGTAGACCCTTAGGAGCTTGTCATGCGGTTAAAATCAAGATTCACTTGCACGTTCACCCATACACGCTGCTTCTACTCCGGAAGTACGCATCTACATACATCCATTCATTTCCATCTCCAGATTTACCCAAAATTGTTATACTCCTATCCAGGAGAGAATAGCCAAAAACATTATCCTATCCCTGTTATTCCCCATGAAATAAATGCTCGAGATATTTTGGTTACTACCACTTGCTGCATTACTCCACGAGGGTGAGTGCTCTGAAAAAAAAGTGAATACGAGGAAATAAAAAGGGGCAAGTGCCCGAAACCTCAAAAGAAAAGAAAAAGTGAGACGAGAGTTAAAAATAGACAAGTGTCTAAAAGTAGAATTAGGGGTACAAGATACCCACCTAAGAGAAAATTAAAAGAAAATATAGAGCATCTCATTCCCCGCAAAAAGCTTCAAAGTGCAAGAAAGGTATGTATCCCCTCAAAAGAGCAAAAGTAGAATTAGACTTTCACCATTGTTTTCACCATTATCACCATCATCACCATACACCATTCATTCGCCACACATGCACATCTTGATTTGACTTATTGACTTGTTTCTCTGGATCCATGGTTTGACTATGCAATAAATGTCTTGTAAGTATGTATTAGCTGTCTCCCACCTATGAGCTCTAGATATAAAAACCTTGTTAGAGTAGGGTGAGAGAGAAGGCAATATCATTATGCCTCATACCACAAATACCACATACTTTGAGAGAAGGCATATATCATCACTGCCTTGGTAAGGATCCAGAAATACCACAAAAGAGAGATCTGAGAGAGTCATACAAGGAATCTCTGAGTTTTATTTGCAAATCTGCAAAAAAACTCCAGAGCTATAGTTAATCAAAGAACAAGAGACATGGCGCTTAACTCGACTGTTCTATCTTTTCACTGCTCAAGACGCAAGTGACGGTTACAAGCCCTATGGTGAAAGGTAAAATGAGTAAGTTTTAAGTCTTAACAGTTTACTCTAACTCAGAGATGAGATCTTACTTTTAAGGCCTGAAACCACTACAAAAACTCTTGAGTTCATCCTTGCTTAGGGACGAGCAAGAGGTAAAGCTTGGGGGAGTTTTTGACGGTCCTTAAGTACCAAATATAATCATCAAATAAATAAAGAAAAGGATCCAAATGCAACCAACACCTAGACTTAGGGTTTTATCTGACAGAATTCCACGAGTTTTGGTGTTTGTCTATTTCTGTAGGGGGTTATCAGGAAATATGGAGGAAAGGCCCACACGTCGGGTTTACATAAAGATATTAACGTGCCGCGCAATTTTCTGTCATCTAGAAGACTCTAGAAGCCACGGGAACGAACGGGAAGGCGAACGGGCCTGGGGGCAGGGCTCCCGCCCTCCCCCGTTGGGTGCCCACCATGTCCCAGAGTCCAATCAGGACTCTCTTCGGGGATTACGCTCCACCGACCTAAAGGATCAAGGATAACCATTCAATCAATGTCGGTTTGAGCCGATGGCCCATATTCACTTGGAAGGACTATATAACCAGACCCCCTAGCCCCTGGAGGAGAACAAGTTCATCATAGAGTTGAGAGGAGCCCTCGAAGGAATACCTCTCCTCTAAATAGACTTAGGGCTTAGCATCCAATGTGAGTAGAATTAGATCTTCTAGTTTCTACTAGATTGAGAGAGATAGAGTGGAGGTGTAGATCGGAGGAAGCCCGGCCTGTCGGTGTCTACTCTGAGGTTGTACCTGCGGGATCAAGTTCTCCTAACCCAAAGCTTGCTCCTATGATTCTTCAGTAATTCGACTTCTAATTCTAGTAAGTTCTTGTTTTATTGTTCTTTGGTTTATGAGTTTACTTTAATCTCTGCCAGTTGAGTTTAGAGTAATCATTGCTAGCGTAAACATGGTGTTTGGGCTAGGGTACTCATAGATATCCCCTGACTAGCTGGACCGTGGTAGTAGCGAGGAACGTGACATTTCTGAGTTACCTTTGCAGCCCATATTTCGTTAGCAGGAAGGGTAGGGTTTATAGGTGCAGGTCAAACATCCTCTGTGGTGTCTAGATTCCGTAAGCTTCCCCAATAGAACAGTAGATCATCCTTACCAAGGTTAGAACGAGACTACGGTTGCAGTCTTCTCTATACATCGCTCACATCGAGAAACATTCTTTGTAGCCTAAAGGGTAGTAGCAATAGATTTGGTTAGTCAGATGCACGCTTTCTCCTGGTGGTAAAAATATAAATAGTGATACTTTGGATAACCTCCCGGGTGAAGTGCTCACCGATATCCGTGCGCTTGCGGATCATTCCCTGATGGCGTTACCAAATATCAACAACGTGGAAAGGCGGCCATGTGATCAGAAAGAGGTGAAGCATGAAGTAGAGATCATGGTGATAGATAAGGAGTAAAGGGATCAATCCAAAGGTATAAACATAGGATTTTACTTTTGCCGGTCTAAGTTGAGTAGAGAAGTGATTGACCGGATTTAGGATAGATTGCCGACTATCAAGAGGGGAAATCATGGTCATCTCCCGAATCAAGTGCTACTAGGTCCATATCTTAAGCATATGCATTAGGATCTAGTAAAGTGTTAACTCCTTTGTTGAAAATGTTTGTGAAAAGCTAACACACATGCACTTTGGTAGTGGACACTTAGTGGTGTTAGCACATTTGCAAAGGAGGTAGAGTTCCTAGGGTTGAGAGGGGTTTGGATTGTTCTATCGCTCTCGCCGAGCTTGCGAGGCGGGATTCAATGCTTTAGAGAAAATGAAGAGCATATTTTCTATTGCGCCAATGGAATTCTTTGGGAAGTCGTGGGAGTGTTTCTCACTCGCAGGGTCCGAGCATCTAGTGTAGTGTCAGTTTCTGATCTAAGCAAGTATTGCGCACCAGACGCACCGCACCTGACGTAGGTGGTCTGCTGTTCTCGCGTTCGGTGTGGCTTGTCCTCAATAGGGGATTCTGAGTAAGCGCACCAGAAGCTTAGGGCTCGTCCGGTGGTGTGAGTCCGGTGTTTGAGCGGTTTGCAACCCTCTCTGCACACGAGTCCGATGAGTACTAGATGTGTCTTGTGCTCCGAGTCTAGTGAGGTCATGAGTTTGACAAACTCTCTGTGTAAGAGTCTGCTGGTCACTAGACGCGTCCGGTGATCACTTGTTAGCATCTGTGGTCTACAGGTGACCATTGGAGTTCAACATGCGAGATTCAAAGGTTGACACATGGCTAACTCCAGAGCACCGGACACAGGGGATCGAGCGTCCAGTGGTACCCGTCTGCGCGTCCGGTGCTCTCGATTTTAGCCCTATGAAAGAGCCAACGACTCTATTTGTTGAGGGGGCTTATAAATAGAAGGTGCCTGATTTGGGGGGTTCTCTCTTGCACTTTTGATTACTTGAGACATACTTTGAGCTAGAGAACACTCCCTCCACTCATCTCCTTGCTTGATTGCTAATCCTAGTGAGATTGAGTGAGATTCAAGTGCATTGCTTAGTGAGTTGCATCTAGTGGCACTTGATTGTTGAGTTTGCTATGGATTTCTTGTTACTCTTGGGTGTACACTGACGCCCTAGACGGCTTGGAGCAGCGGTGGTGTTGAGCTCGTGATTGGAGATTGTTTCGAGCCTCACCAAGTGATTTGTGAGGGGTTCTTGAGCCTTTCTCGTGGGAGATCACAATTGGCTACTCTAGTGGATTGCTCGTGGCTTGGAGGATCCCCATCTTGTGAGTGGATGTGTGGCACCTGCTGAGGGTTTGTCTTTCGATTGCCAATTAGCTCATGATCCATCAAGTGGGTGTATCGCCACAACGAGGACTAGCTTGCCGGGAAGCAAGTGAACCTCGGTAAAAAATCTTGTGCCATCTCTTATAAAGAATTATCTATTGTGATTGTGATTGTGATTGTGAGTGATTGGTTGGATATATCTATACACTACAACATTGGTATAACAATCACTCCCCACTCCTTTACCTTCTTGTTTACCTTGCTAGTTGTTTAGCTTATGTAGATTGGTTCTTGTTGAGGAGCGTAGCTAGGCTTAGTTGTGCCTTGTTGTTGTGGCTTAGCATTTAGCCTTGTACTAGACTTTAGGTGGCTTGCTTAGCTTAGTTCAGCTAGTGCTGGAATAGCTTTGCTATTTGTTTTACTAACCGACTTGTCTAGTTGAGTTTGTAGAAAATTTTAAATAGGCTATTCACCCCCCTCTAGCCATTTGGACCTTTTAAGTGGTATCAGAGCTGAGGCACCGTTTATTTGAGGCTTAACAACTTTCGGTGAAGAAATGGCTCTAAGTTTGCATATCAACAACACCAAGAAGGCACCTTACTTTGACGGCACAAATTATGCATATTGGAAGGTCAAGATGACTGCCCATCTCAAGTCAATCAATAGAGAGGTTTGGAAGGTGACCAAAACAAAGTTTGAGGTGGCAAATAAGAATGCACCAATGGCTATTGAAGAGAAGAAGCTACAATGCAATGATATTGCCATTAATGCTCTTCATGAAGCTCTCGATGACAAGACCTTTGAGCAAATCAAGAACATTGAAATTGCTCATGATGCATGGGCAAAGCTAGAAGAAACATTTGAGGGCACTAAGGGCACCAAGACTGCCAAGGCATACATCCTCCAAGAAAAGTTCTCAAGCTTCAAAATGCAAGAGGATGAAGAGTGTCAGAAATGTTCCATCGGTTGCAAGTCATTGTGAATGAGCTCAAGGCACCTGGGGAAGAAGTGAAGGATAGCCAATTCTCTATGAAGTTCTTGAGAAGCTTGCCCAAGAGATTTGACACATTGATAATCATGCTAGTCAAGACAACACTTAGTGAATCAACACCTCAACAAGTGTTCCAAGAGGTGATGACCGATGATGCTTATGGAGAAGATGATGAGAAGGATGAGTTGATCAAGAAAAAGAACAGGATGGTGAGAAGAAGGATGATGAGAAGAAAAAGAGTGTGGCATTCAAGGCATCCACATCCAAGGGCAAAGCCAAGGTAGAATCATCAAGTGAAGGTGAAGCATGCTCTTGTGATAGTGATGAAGATAAGGAGATGGCTCTTCTTGTCAAGAAATTTGGCAAATTCATGAAGAAAAAGAGCTATTGGGCAAGAAGGAAGAAGAGCTCATCCAAGAAGAATGATCACGCCATGAGATGCTTTAGATGCCATAGCAAGGATCATCTCATCGCCAAGTGTCCCTATGATAGTGATGATGAATATGCTATCAAGAAGGAAAGAAGGAAGCAAAAGAAGAAGCAAGAAAAGAAGGAAGGCTCAAACAAGAAGGGTGATGCCCATGTTGCAACTTGGGATAGTGAGATTATTTCTTTTAGACAACTGGAAGAAGAATTTCTTGGCAAATCATGGGACCACTTTATTAACCTTACTCTCACTGGCCCAAAGCTTTCTATTCCAGAAGAAGTTCTTCTTATTCACTTTTTTGAGGGCCTCCAGAGGATCCTTCTATCACCTACCTGCTAGTGAAGCTAGGGATTTAATTGATTCATTGAGTGGAAAGTTTCCTAGCATTTATATCCCTGAGAAAGAGAAAGAACCAGTTCCTAGACAAGAAGAAGAAGTTTCGATAGCCAGATCACAACCACTTCAATCCCAAACTTTAGCTATCGATCTTAAACCATCAATACCCCAAAATTCTCCAAGGGAGGAAGGAATTCCGACCTTAAATCTTTCAGATGCTGATGGTTTAGACTTCTGGATCCATAAGAGACCTTCAAGCAGGGATAATTCAAATCCTTGCAATAATGGTTCTCTTAGAGAATGTCCTGGTTCCTATTATGAAGAAGTTGAGGATGACATATCAAGTGAAGGAGAGCTAAGCCATAGAGAAGATTCTATCAGCTCCCCTGTCCTGATCACAAGTTCTAAATGGCTTGAATGTGTAGAATGGATGGATAAGGAAGAAGCCTTAATGGATTCTGACTTTGGCTCAATTTCAAATGGTGAGTTCTTGACTCCCTTTGAAGATGAGATTCATCCAACTACAGAAGAGGACATAGGTGAGACCAATCTAGGAGAAACTCCGAACATTCAGATAGGAGACAAAGATAACATTAATGAGCATGGAATTTATGTCATAGCCACTTCGTTTACTCCATGCTCATATGCAACATCTTCCCAATCTATTGGTCTCTCCAACATTACCACATTTGAGATCTCCAACCCCCTCTTCCTTTCTATTTATAAAAACTTTAAAAGGGCGGTTGTCGATGCATATGTCTATAATAAATATTGCAGATCTCGTTGAGTTGATCTTGATATAGGTCAGCGTTGGAAGGGAAATCACTTCGCCGACATAAATTGATGGTTTCCCAAGGACAAGCTTAGTGTCCTAAAATAAGCACTGATCAGATCATAACATGAGCTTTTAATTATTTACAACATTACCTTGTGTATTGAGCATATAAGGATAATTGTAAAATATTCCTTCGGGTACTCTTGTCACTAACCTTTCTAGGATTGGAGCAACAAGATCGGATGAATGACAAGCATAAGGTATGTCCAACCGATCATCATACAACATTGAATTAAATTCATCCAAAATTGAATTTTGCAAAATTCAAGCTTGGGGGAGTACTTTACATAAAAACATCCTTTGCCATGTTGCTATGTTGGTTGTCCCTACCTTTGTGCTACATGCTCAATTTGTTAAGTACTAATCACACTACTTCATCTCCACTTGAGTAAGATCTCTATAAATGCTGTCATCCTACCTTTGTCTATTTACTAGCAAGTGTTGGTTTGGAAGTACTCGACATACTTCCATTGGCATTTAAATTAAGCATGGTGCTTAGGTTAAATAGCCTTCCTTAATTTGATTAGACATGGAGTCTAGTTTGGTTAGTGAACTAAAAACTGCTTGAGTAGATATTGGTGTATATTGTCGGACTAACCCCTTCAGGAAAACTTTCAATATCAACCTGGGAAGTCCTGAGATAAACTCACATTAGAGACAAGGAGAGAGACACATGAAGTTTAACAATTTACACAAGGAAGACGTAGCTCATAAGAGATGATCCATGGAGGGTGCCACAAACACGATGCACAACCGCTAAGAAAGGAAAGCTTCCACAAGGTGATACTGTGCCGTCACTCTTCAAGTAAGGTAACATCTTAAGGTACTTGACTATCACTTTTATAAGCTTCTCTTTGGTTCTGGCGTTCACATAAATAAAGAGACAAACATGTATGATTTATAACTCCAAATTAACCAACCTAACTAATTCAACATGTTTAGTCCTTTAATCTTTGTTCCTAGTACTACCTCCATGATCCCACACTCCTAATCAAATGAGCTAAAATGTTGCATATTCAATCTTTGGGAAGATATAAAAAAAAGACATATACATAGATAGGTTATCTTTCCATAAGGTTGAGCGATCTGATTTGACAAATGTTTTAAATTCTACACTCATGATCTTATTATCCATCAACTTTGTCTTGCTCACTATGCTTAAGGTTAGAGAAGAACAAATACACTTTTGGTTTTGTTGGTGTTTTCCACCAACAGGGCCCATGCACTTGATCTCTGCCTTGTCTCTATGAGCAGGAACACTTGGAGCAAAACATGGTAGAGTTTTACAACTCCCAGATTCCACCAAGTGAAGGACCTGGATCTACGAGCACAAACACACTGAGCAGGATGCTGCCAACGCCGCACTTCGAACTGCTGGGCAAACGAAGACATGGGTGACACCGTATCAAGAGGTGCAGACGTCAAGGTACACACCTGAATCAAATGACGCAACTAAAGAATGAACATGGTGAGAAGTCTTGTTCAGAAGACTTAAAACAGTGAACCCTCGCCGAAAGGTAAAATCGGTAGTTATCCATATTTATCCTTTCTGCATTCCGTTTTCCCTTAAATTATTTACTTTCCATAAATGTCTTGTTAGTTAATCATGCTATCTTGAAAAGAAAATAAAAAGGTTAGAAATAGTAAGCCCCATGTGAGTATACTTGTGGTTTAAAACCCATAGGTATATTGACTGTGGTGGCATAGAATAAATATGTTTTCATCTTACAATAAAAATATAAAAATAATAAGTGCATGATCCTACTAAATAAATTAAATTTATTAGGAGGAATCTCAATATGATAAAGGCTAAGAGATTTTATGCTAACACTTAACCAGTTCCACAAAGCTTTGTTGTCTATTTGAGCTCCACAGAATTCAAGGATCAAAGAAGACTAGCAGACGGAGGACATCCTAATCGCTGTCAGGGTGCTGCCGACATTCAAATACACCTCCGTCACCTGCTAGCTACATCAGAAGAAATTACGTCAAAATCCAGCTTGGGGGAGAGCACCCCCATTTATCCACCTAAGTGTTTCTACTCATGTTTATACTTTACTTAAATAATAAAAAGATGCATAATCATAAAAACCTAAATAAAGATTTTGTGCTTATATAAATATCTTTGCTTAGTTTGCTAAATAAATAAATAAATAAAGTTTGCTATGAACCCTCATGATAAGCTCTCACATGAAAATAATGAATAGTTGCTCTGCCTAGTTCTCAAAATTGAAATCTCTCTCAAGTTTAGGCATGACTGTTATGAATTAAGATTTGCTCTAAACCTGAACTTGTGGGAAGAATACTTGATCTAAAGTCTAAGTCGTTAACGGATACGATATGGGAAGGTTGAGCTGCTATTTATCTGTTCCTAGAGATGCCAGAAATCTAGAGAATTTTATCTTTAAAAAAATTTAAAATGTTGCATGATGAGTTGCTGTATGATGAGAGTTTAAAATCCTACCACAGCCATATATACGTGCTTGTTAGACTATGAACCATATATTTACTTTTTACTGCTTATGAGCACTGAGTGTGGTCAAGCTGTGTAGACCCTTAGGAGCTTGTCATGCGGTTAAAATCAAGATTCACTTGTGTTGACACTTGCTAACACCACTTGAATACTAGGTTGTCATCCCCAGCATGGCACTAGAGTGTACTATGGTATTCATACGCACACAGATAATCCGCAAGCGCACGGATACCGTTGATGCTTTTACCCGGTTAAAGGTTTTGTCGTATCCACAGGGAAACGGGAGAACCAACTACGCTCTAACTTAACCAAGATAGATAAATAGGTGTAAATAGGAAAGATGGTATAATTGAATAAGAACAATATTAAAGGTCAGATAACGGTGAGTGATAATATGGGAATAGAGAGTAGAGCAATCTAGTATATGAGCGATGGTAGCAGAATAGAGAGGATAACTATGGTTTCTCTACTTCAAAGGGGTATGTCTATGTCTGGGACGAACCACGTGATAAGATTACACCACAAAGGATGCTTATCCATAGGCCGATAAACCCTACCCGTCCTGCTAACGAGAGGTGGACTACAGAGGACCAACGTAACTGTCACCTACGCGGCCTACCACACGATCCAGCTAGACAGGGGATATCCACAAGTAATCTAGATCTAAGCACCTCGCTTACACCTATACTACAACTCTCACCTATAGCGTCCTATAGATTAAAGTACTCAAAAGAGTTGTGAACCAGAACATACATAATTAGTAATTGCATAATGAATTAGAAGTAGATTACCAGAGTCATCCCATGAGCAAGCTTGATTAGAGCTTGATCATGACGAAGTACAACCGTAGGAAGAACCGACAGGCCGGCCTCTCCTCTAATCCTCCTTCGCTCTCCATCTTGCTACTATCTAGATCTACTCTAGTTTAGAGAAGAGAGGAGAGCTCTCATCTCTAAACCCTAGCTTTTGCTCTGTCTATGAATAATGAATAATGATCAAGGGGTGCCTCCTCCAAGGGCCAGGGGGTCTGGTTATATAGTCTTTTCAGATGAATCTGGGCCGTCGGATCAAACCGACATTGATCGTGTGGTTTTCCTTGAAGTATTAGGTTGGTGGAGCATGATCCGCGAAGTTGAAGCTGATTGGTTACTGTAGCTGGGCGGGCACCCAAGGGACTTGGGCGGGCGTCCTGCCCCCGGGCCCGATCGGCCTCCCGTTCGTTCCCGTGGCTTCTGGAGTCTTCTAGATGGTAGAAAATTGCGCGGCACGTTAATATCTCTATGTAAACCCGACGTGTGGGCCTTTCTTTCATATTTCCTGATAACCCCCTGCAGAAATAGACAAACACCAAAACTCGTGGAATTCTGTCAGATAAAACCCTAAGTCTAGATGTTGATTTCATTTGGATCCTTTTCTTTGTTTATTTGATAATTAGATTTGATACTTAAGGACCGTCAACAACTTGCACGTTCACCCATACACGCTGCTTCTACTCCGGAAGTACGCATCTACATACATCCATTCATTTCCATCTCTAGATTTACCCAAAATTATTCTACTCCTATCTAGGAGAGAATAGCCAAAAACATTATCCTATCCCTGTTATTCCCCATGAAATAAATGCTCGAGATATTTTGGTTACTACCACTTGCTGCATTACTCTAGGAGGGTGAGTGCTATGAAAAAAAAGTGAATACGAGGAAATAAAAAGGGGCAAGTGCCCGAAACCTCGAAAGAAAAGAAAAAGTGAGACGAGAGTTAAAAATAGACAAGTGTCCAACAGTAGAATTAGGGGTACAAGATACCCACCTGAGAGAAAAGAAAAAGAAAATATAGAGCATCTCATTCCCCTCAAAAAGCTTCAAAGTGCAAGAAAGGTATGTATCCCCTCAAAAGAGCAAAAGTAGAATTAGGCTTTCACCATTGCTTTCACCATTGTTATCACCATCATCACCATACACCATTCATTCGCCACACATGCACATCTTGATTTGACTTATTGACTTGTTTCTCTGGATCCATGGTTTGACTATGCAATAAATGTCTTGTAAGTATGTATTAGCTGTCTCCCACCTATGAGCTCCAGATATCAAAACTTTATTAGAGTAGGGTGAGAGAGAAGGCAATATCACTATGCCTTATACCAAAAATAAAACATACTTTGAGAGAAGGCATACACCATTGCTGCCTTGGTAAGGATCCAGAAATACCACAAAAGAGAGATCTGAGAGAGTCATACAAGGAATCTCTGAGTTTTATTTGCAAATCTGCAAAAAAAAACTCTAGAGCTATAGTTAATCAAAGAACAAGAGACATGGCGCTTAACTCGACCGTTCTATCTTTTCACTGCTTAAGCCGCAAGTGACGGTTACAAGCCCCATGGTGAAAGGTAAAATGAGTAAGTTTTAAGTCTTAACAGTTTACTCTAACTCAGAGATGAGATCTTACTTTTAAGGCATGAAACCACTACAGAAACTCTTGAGTTCATCCTTGCTCAGGGACGAGCAAGAGGTAAGCTTGGGGGAGTTTTTGACGGTCCTTAAGTACCAAATATAATCATCAAATAAATAAAGAAAAGGATCCAAATGCAACCAAAACCTAGACTTAGGGTTTTATCTGACAGAATTCCATGGGTTTTGGTGTTTGTCTATTTCTATAGGGGGTTATGAGGAAATATAGAGGAAAGGCCCACACGTCAGGTTTACATAAAGATATTAACGTGCCGCGCAATTTTCTGTCATCTAGAAGACTCCAGAAGCCACGGGAACGAATGGGAAGGCGAACGGGCCAAGGGGCAGGGCTCCTGCCCTCCCCCTTGGGTGCCCGCCATGTCCCTGAGTCCAATCAGGACTCTCTTCAGGGATTACGCTCCACCGACCTAAAGGATCAAGGATAACCATTCAATCAATGTCGGTTTGAGCCGATGGCCCATATTCACTTGGAAGGACTATATAACCAGACCGCCTAGCCCCTGGAGGAGAACAAGTTCATCATAGAGTTGAGAGGAGCCCTCGAAGGAATACCTCTCCTCCAAATAGACTTAGGGCTTAGCATCCAATGTGAGAGTAGAATTGGTTCTTCTAAGTTCTACTAGATTGAGAGAGATAGAGTGGAGGTGTAGATCGGAGGAAGCCCGGCTTGTCGGTGTCTACTCTGAGGTTGTACCTGCGGGATCAAGTTCTCCTAACCCGAGGCTTGCTCCTAGGATTCTTCAGTAATTCGACTTCTAAATTCTAGTAAGTTCTTGTTCTTATTGTTCTTTGGTTTATGAGTTTACTTTGATCTCTTCCGGTTGAGTTTGGAGTAATCATTGCTAGCGTAAACGTGGTGTTTGGTCTAGGGTACTCATAGATATCCCCTGACTAGCTGGACCGTGGTAGTAGCGAGGAACGTGACATTTCTGAGTTACCTTTGCAGCCCACATCTCGTTAGCAGGATGGGTAGGGTTTATAGGTGCGGGTCGAACATCCTCCGTGGTGTCTAGATTCCGTGAGCCTCCCCAATAGAACAGTAGATCATCCTTACCAAGGTTAGAACGAGACTACAGTTGTAGTCTTCTCTATACATCGCTCACATCGAATCACATTCTTTGTAGCCTAAAGGGTAGTAGCAATAGATTTGGTTAGTCAGATGCACGCTTTCTCCCAGTGGTAAAAATATAAATATTGATACTTTGGATAACCTCCCGGGTGAAGTGCTCACCGATATCCGTGCGCTTGCGGATCATTCCCTGATGGTGTTACCAAATATCAACAACGTGGAAAGGTGGCCATGTGATCAGAAAGAGGTGAAGCATGAAGTAGAGATCATGGTGATAGATAAAGAGTAAAGGGATCAATCCAAAGGTATAAACATAGGATTTTACTTTTGCCGGTCTAAGTTGAGTAGAGAAGTGATTGACCGGATTTAGGATAGATTGCCGACTATCAAGAGGGGAAATCATGGTCATCTCCCGAATCAACTGCTACTAGGTCCATATCTTAAGCATATGCATTAGGATCTAGTAAAGTGTTAACTCCTTTGTTGAAAATGTTTGTGAAAAGCTAACACACATGCACTTTGGTAGTGGACACTTAGTGGTGTTAGCACATTTGCAAAGGAGGTAGAGTTCCTAGGGTTGAGAGGGGTTTGGGTTGTTCTCTCGCTCTCGCCGAGCTTGCGAGGCGGGATTCAATGCTTTAGAGAAAATGAAGAGCATATTTTCTATTGCGCCAATGGAATTCTTTGGGAAGTCGCGGGAGTGTTTCTCACTCACAGGGTCCGAGCGTCTAGTGTAGTGTCAGTTTCTGATCTAAGCAAGTATTGCGCACCAGACACACCGCACCGGACATAGGTGGTCTGTTGTTCGCGCGTTCGGTGTGGCTTGTCCTCAATAGGGGTTTCTAACTAAGCGCACTAGAAGCTTAGGGCTCGTCCGGTGGTGTGAGTCCGGTGTTTGAGCTGTTTGCAACCCTCTCTGCACACGAGTCCGATGAGTACTGGATGTGTCTTGTGCTCCGAGTCTAGTGAGGTCATGAGTTTGACAAACTCTCTGTGTAAGAGTCTGCTGGTCACTAGACGCGTCCGTTGATCACTTGTTAGCATCTGTGGTCTACAGGTGACCATTGGAGTTCAACATGCGAGATTCAAAGGTTGACACATGGCTAACCCCAGAGCACCGGACACAGGGGATCGAGCATCCAGTGGTACCCGTCTGCACGTCCGGTGCTCTCGATTTTAGCCCTGTGAAAGAGCCAACGACTCTATTTGTTGAGGGGCTTATAAATAGAAGGTGGCTGATTTGGCTGGTTCTCTCTTGCACTTTTGATTACTTGAGACATACTTTGAGCTAGAGAACACTCCCTCCACTCATCTCCTTGCTTGATTGCTAATCCTAGTGAGATTGAGTGAGATTCAAGTGCATTGCTTAGTGAGTTGCATCTAGTGGCACTTGATTGTTGAGTTTGCTGTGGATTTCTTGTTACTCTTGGGTGTATCCCGACGCCCTAGATGGCTTGGAGCAGCGGTGGTGTTGAGCTCGTGATTGGAGATTGTTTCGAGCCTCACCAAGTGATTTGTGAGGGGTTCTTGAGCCTTTCCCGTGGGAGATCACAATTGGCTACTCTAGTGGATTGCTCGTGGCTTGGAGGATCCCCATCTTGTGAGTGGATGTGCGGCACCTGTTGAGGGTTTGTCTTTCGATTGCCAATTAGCTCATGATTCATCAAGTGGGTGTATCGCCACAACGAGGACTAGCTTGCCGGGAAGCAACTGAACCTCGGTAAGAAATCTTGTGTCATCTCTTGTAAAGAATTATCTATTGTGATTGTGATTGTGATTGTGAGTGATTGGTTGGATATATCTCTACACTACAACGTTGGTATAACAATCACTCCCCATTCCTTTACCTTCTTGTTTACCTTGCTACTTCTTTAGCTTATGTAGATTAGTTCTTGTTGAGGAGCGTTGCTAGCCTTAGTTGTGCCTTGTTGTTGTGGCTTAGCATTTAGCCTTGTACTAGACTTTAAGTGGCTTGCTTAGCTTAGTTCACATAGTGCTGGAATAGCTTTGCCATTTGTTTTACTAACCAACTTGTCTAGTTGAGTTTGTATAAAATTTTAAATAGGCTATTCACCCCCTCTAGCCATTTGGACCTTTTAAGTGGTATCAGAGCTGAGGCACCGTTTATTTGAGGCTTAACAACTTTCGATGAAGAAATGGCTCTAAGTTTGCATATCAACAACACCAAGAAGGCACCTTACTTTGATGGCACAAATTATGCATATTGGAAGGTCAAGATGACTGCCCATCTCAAGTCAATCAATAGAGAGGTTTGGAAGGTGACCAAAACAAAGTTTGAGGTGGCAAATAAGAATGCACCAACGGCTATTGAAGAGAAGAAGCTACAATGCAATGATATTGCCATTAATGCTCTTCATGAAGCTCTCGATGACAAGACCTTTGAGCAAATCAAGAACATTGAAATTGCTCATGATGCATGGGCAAAGCTAGAAGAAACATTTGAGGGCACTGTTGACTGTCCTTAAGTATCAAATTTAATTATTAAATAAATAAAGAAAAGGATCCAAATGAAATCAACATCTAGACTTAGGGTTTTATCTGACAGAATTCCACGAGTTTTGGTGTTTGTCTATTTCTGCAGGGGGTTATCAGGAAATACAGAAGAAAGGCCCACACGTCGGGATTACATAGAGATATTAACGTGCCGCGCAATTATCTTACATCTAGAAGACTCCAGAAGCCACGAGACCGAAGCGGAGGCGAAACGGGGACTGAGGCAGGGCGCCCGCCCTCCTGCCCTGGGCGCCCGCCCCCTCCCTGAGTCCAATCAGGACTCTGCTTCGTGGGAGATCTCCACCGACCTAAAGGATGAATCTGAACCATACAATCTATGTCGGTTTGATCCAACGGCCCATATTCACTTGAAGGGACTATAAAACCAGACCCCCTGGCCCCTGGAGGAGAGAGCCTCTCAACCCTAATTCATTGTTCATCAAGGGAGAAGAAGCCTCTGATCAAGATTAGAGCCACCACATCAATTAGATATCTAGATTAGCATAGCTACATAGGATTAGAACTAGAAGGAGTCAATCTTCGATTGGTTTCCGGATCTGTCAAGAGGATTCTTGGTAATTCTCTAATTGTGCTTCTAATTGCTTTCTAATTATCTTTGTTCTTCAATATTATGAATATGACTTTGTTCTACTTCAACATATTGCTTATGACTTTGCTCTACTTGCTTATATTCAAGATTATATTGTTCTTAGTTTATCATAGTTATGTACTTGGCTTAGTTAGATTCGATCTATATACATGCTTAGGATCGTATAGCGTTTATCCATCGGATCCATGGGTAAATGATAAATATTGTGTAGGCGTGGTGCTTATACCGTATTTATCTGCGATTGTACCCAATATGCCAGATCGTGGGGTGGTTTGTGATAGTGACAGCTTCATTGATTCTTATATAGTCCCCCTCTCGTGTATTGGGCTGGCAGAGCAATATTATTACAGGGGAGTGATTGCTATGTTTCTCATTTACCTTGCTAATATCACTATGCATGGGCGTAGTCTTGTCTCACAATGATTGCTAAGTATGCTTGCACTAACTATGATAATGCTAGACTATATAGTTGAGAATAACTTAGGGAATATTCTTGTAGTTCGTTCTAATACCATGCTAATGACTTTCTAGAGTATCTAATTGAGGTGCTTATCATAATTATTATGTGGCTATATCAGATTAATTATCTTTGTCACTATTATTATTTCATATATCTTTTATGTGACACTTATCCCTGTATGAAAGAGATAGATATATGTTCTCAATTATACATGCAATGATAGATGCTCAATCTCATATTCTATTCTGTAATCAATATTAATGATTGCTAATCCCTTCCCAGTGGTAAAAATATAAATAGTGATACCTGGAATACTTCCCGGTTAAAATGCTGCATCGGTATTAATCTGTGCGCTTGCAGATCCCATTCATTATTTATTTAGAAGAGCAATTGCATATTTCTATACCGCGTCTCTTATATTATGCTGGGGATGACAACTTGGCTTAAGTGGTATGAGGGATAGGTTTGGCATTTTTGGCACCGTTACTAGATTTAGAGAACTTAGTCTACTTTTGGTAATGATGTTAAGAATACCCAACAAGCATTTTTGGCGTCGTTGCCGGGGAAGGTTGATTACTAATCAAGAATGGAATAAAGGATTTTGAGTTATCATTCGCATCACTAATATGATTGAGCTTATCTATTCTCTCATACAGTTTTACCCCGATATTTTTCTATTTTATCTTATGCAGGGGAATGTATGAATAGAAGACATCTTTCAGGAAATTTTGTTGACAATCCCGAAGCATTATTCAAGAAGACGAGAGCCAAGCTCAAAAAGAGATCATCAACACTTCAGCAAGAAGCTTCATCCAATCAAGAAGATCACCGGAACTTGTCTTCAGAGTTCAAAGCCATGGCAAACAAATCAATCCGCGAGTTCTCAGCTCCCACTACGGACAACATCCGCACTGGACCTGCTGCAGAGATCGATGGCAACTTTGAGGTAAAGCCTGGACTTATCAACATGGTGCAATCCAACCAGTTCTGTGGGAAGCCACATGAAGATGCTAGTGCTCATTTACAACACTTCCTGGAGATTTGCAACACATTCACCATATCAGGAGTTTCCAAAGATGTTATACTACTTCACCTCTTCCCATTCTCACTGTTAGGGAGAGCGAAGCAGTGGTTCTACGCTACAAAGGAGAAGAATACTACATGGGCACTCTGCGCAACAAACTTCCTGGCAAAGTTCTTTTCCATGGGCAAGACCAATGCTCTCCGTGGGAAGATTACAGGTTTTCAGCAACAAAATGATGAATCTGTTCCAGAAGCATGGGAGTGCTTTCAAGACTACATCCTAGAATGTCCCCATCATGGAATGGAGAGTTGGCTATTGATGCAGACATTTTATCATGGACTCGGCTGCAGCTGGAGGAGCATTCTTATCACTTACTATACCACAAGCCACAGCTCTTGTGGAGAAGATGGCGTCCAATCAAAGCTGGAATGAAGAGAGGACCCAGACAAGCAAGAGAGGTGGAGGTATCCATCAGCTCAAGGAGGTAGACATGCTGTCTGCAAAGCTAGACCTACTCATGAAGAATCTCGACGATAGAGCTGGAGACAAGAAAGAAGTTATGCACATCTACGACTCTCACATGACTTGTGAGGAGTGTGGAGATACTGGACACTCAGGCAATCACTACCCTGAGATACTTGAGGATGTGAACTACATCAACAACAACAACTACTACAACCGTCCTCAACAAAATCAAGGTTGGAATCAACAGAGGCCTAACTACTCAGGTAATTATCAAGGTAACAATTCTTACAAGAATAAGAATAATTTTCCACCTTTGAGAGAGTTAGTGTCTAATCAAGGAAAGCTAATGGATAATCTATCTAAGAAATTGACATTAAATGATAAAATGCTAGAAAATATAAATAATAGAATGGATAATTTCTCAACTGCCATCAAGAATCAAATTAGCTTTAATAAAATGATTGAATCTCAATTAAATCAAATAGCTGCTGCTGTTCCTACTACTAAGCCCGGTATACCATCACAACCGGAAGGATTAGAATCTGCAAATCTTGTAGCCATGTTTGATGCAGGTAATTGGAGTAACCCCATCACTGAATTCTCTACTGACCTTCTACCGGTCAAGAGAGGCGATCCAGGACGCCCCGTCATCCCGATCTCCATCGGCATGGTGGACGTTCCAGAAGCACTCTGCGACTTTGGCTCTAGCGTCAACATTATACCAAGGGTACTCTATGAAAAATTCTTTACATATCCTTTATTAGAGACAACCATGTGTTTGCAGTTTGCAGATCAGACGATAACTTTTCCAAAAGGAATCATGAGGAACCTTTGTGTCCGAGTTGGTGCCTTGTATGACCCAGTAGACTTCGTAGTGGTAGAGACCGGAAATGATGAGAGAGCACCCATCATCTTAGGGAGGCCATTCTTGAACACCACGGGAGCTATCATCTACGCTAGTGCTGCCAAGATCAGTTTCTACGTCAAAGGGAGGAAGGAGACATTTTTCTTCAAGAACAAGACTACACAAATTCCAGATCAATCCAGACGTAAGTCAAGGAAGAGGACCAACAGGAGGAACAGGAACAAGCAAGTGTGGACCGAGTCAGCTAAGATGGTCACTGTAGTTCATGGAGGCCAAGATCATCAACTTAAGTCACCGCTTTTGACCAAGAAGGACGACCCAGGAATGCCAAGCATCTACTGCTCCATAAATGGATACAACTTCTACAAGGCAACTTGTGACACCGGATCGGGCATCAACATAATGGCCGCAGTCACCTATCGGCTCTTGTTCGGAACCATGCCCTTAAAACCAACATACATTCAGCTCCAGATGGTAGATCAAACATTTCGAGAAGTTCAAGGAATAGTAACCGATGTCCCAGTCAAAATAGACGATCACTTTGTCTACACAGACTTTCAAGTTATTGATATGGGAGAAGACGAGTATGATCCACCCATCATCCTTGGAAGACCGTTCCTCAGCACCGTTAAAGCAATTATCTACATTGGAACCGGAGAAGTCCATATGCACTTCCCCTCAGAGAAGGTACGCCGTTATTTTATTGACCCTAACTATATCGTTGAAAATCTAAGGAGGTAAGAAAACGACGCAATCGCAACCAGAGGAGGCAGATCATCAAGGATGGATGGGCAGACTACGAAGGAGAAGTGATAAGGTCAGAAGACGTAGAGTTTAAACAGAATTATCCTGAGGAGACCGAAGCACCGAGTCAGGTGTGGAAAATGAAGATAACTATACATGAAGAGGAGGCGCTGCCGGAAGTACCGACTACGCCACCCAACGAACCTCAGGACAATTGAGAAAATGGAGAGTCCCGTTCGAAGGACTTAAAAACACCGAACGCCTTGCCAAGAGGTAAACTCGGTAGTTATCCTTTCCCTTTCAATTATGTCAACTAGTTTACTTAGTTAATTAAATTCATGCTATCCTAAAAAGAAAATAAAAATGTTAAAAAACAGTAAGCCCCATGTGAGTATACGAGTGGCATAAAACCCATAGGTACATTCACTATGGTGGCATAAAAATAAAATAAAAATTTCTTTTCTGCTTTATAAAATAAAAATATAAAAATAGGGAGTAACAATTATTAAGGAGTCTCAACATGATAAAGGTTAGATATTTATGCTAACACTTAACCAGTTCCACAAGCTATGTTGTCTATTTGAGCTCCACAGAATTTAAGAATCAGGAAAACTGGCAGACGGAGGACATTCTAATCGCTGTCAGAATGCTGCTGACTTTCAAATACACCTCTGCCGCCTGCTAGCTACATCAAGGGAAATTACGTCAAAATTCAGCTTGGGGGAGAGCACCCCCATTTATCTCGATAAGTATTTCTATCTATCTATCTTTATATTTATATTATTTTAGAATAATAATATACATAACTATGAAAAAGCAAATAAAGATTTTGTGCTTATATATATATATATATGTCTTTTGCTTAGTGTGTTTAATAAATAAATAAAGTGGCTATGCTAATCTGTATCTAAATAAAACTCAAGCATGGATATGATGAATAGTTGCTCTGCCTAATTTGCACATTTTAAGTTCTCTCTCAAGTTTAGATATAACTGTTATAATTTAAAGCTTGCTCTAGACCTAAACTTGTGGGATGAAAACTTGATCTGATGTCTAAGTTGTTAATGGATACGATATGGGAAGGTTGAGCTGTTGTTTATCTGTTTCTAGAGATGCTAGAATTCTGGTGAATTTTATCTTTGAAAATCTTTAAAATATTGCATGATGAGTTCCTGTATGATGAAATAAATGCTCAAGTTATCTTGTGAAATTGAGCTGTTGTTTTCCCTTGTGAAATAAATGCTCAAGTTATCTTGTTACTACCACTTGCTATATTATCTCAGGAGATGAGTGCTTAAAAAAAAGAGAAAAAAAAGAAAAAAATACGAGGAAATAAAAAGAAGCAAGTGCTCGGAACCTCGAAAGGAAAAAAAAGTGAGACGAGAGGTAAAAATGGACAAGTGTCCGACAGTAGAATTAGAGGTACAAGATACCCACCCGAGAGAAAAGAAAAAGAAGAGCATCTCATTCTCCTCATAAAGTTTCAAAAAGCAAGAAAGTTATATATCCCCTCAAAGAGCAAAAGTAGAATTAGACTTCCACCATTGTTATCACCATCATCACCATACACCATTCATTCGCCACACATGCACATCTTGATTTGGCTTATTGATTTGTTTCTTTGGATCCATGGTTTGACTATGCAATACATGTCTTGTAAGTATGTATATTTTATCTCCCACCTATGAGCTCCAGATATTAAAGCCTTATTAGAGTAGGGTGAGAGAGGAGGCAATGTCATTATGCTTTATACCACAAATACCACATACTTTTTGAGAGAACGCATATACCATCACTGCCTTGGTAAGGATCCAGAAATACCACAAAAGAGAGATATGAGAGAATCATACAAGGAATCTCTGAGTTTCATTTGAAAATCTGCAAAAACCCCAGAGCTATAGCTGACAATTTTTAAAGATATTGCAACAACTTATGATCCATAGCTGAGTCTATCCTTGCTCAAGGACGAGCAAGAGGTAAGCTTGGGGGAGTTTGTTGATGGTCCTTAAGTATCAAATTTAATTATCAAATAAATAAAGAAAAGGATCCAAATGAAATCAACATCTAGACTTAGGGTTTTATCTGACAGAATTCCACGAGTTTTGGTGTTTGTCTATTTCTGCAGGGGGTTATCAGGAAATACAGAAGAAAGGCCCACACGTCGGGATTACATAGAGATATTAACGTGCCGCGCAATTATCTTACATCTAGAAGACTCCAGAAGCCATGAGACCGAAGCGGAGGCAAAACGGGGCCAGAGGCAGGGCGCCCGCCCTCCTGCCCTCGGCGCCCGCCCCCTCCCTGAGTCCAATCAGGACTCTGCTTCGTGGGAGATGTCCACCGACCTAAAGGATGAATCTAAACCATACAATCTATATTGGTTTGATCCAATGGCCCAGATTCACTTGAAGGGACTATAAAACCAGACCCCCTGGCCCCTGGAGGAGAGAGCCTCTCAACCCTAATTCATTGTTCTTCAAGGGAGAAGAAGCCTCTGATCAAGATTAGAGCCACCACATCAATTAGATATCTAGATTAGCATAGCTACATAGGATTAGAACTAGAAGGAGTCAATCTTCGATTGGTTTCCGGATCTGTCAAGCGGATTCTTGGTATAGCGTTTAGATATCTAGATTAGCATAGCTACACAATATTATGAATATGACTTTGTTCTACTTCAACATATTGCTTATGACTTTGCTCTACTTGCTTATATTCAAGATTATATTGTTCTTAGTTTATCATAGTTATGTACTTGGCTTAGTTAGATTCGATCTATATACATGCTTAGGATCGTATAGCGTTTATCCATCGGATCCATGGGTAAATGATAGATATTGTGTAGGCGTGGTGCTTATACCATATTTATCTGCGATTGTACCCAATATGCCAGATCGTGGGGTGGTTTGTGATAGTGACAGCTTCATTGATTCTTATATAGTCCCCCTCTCGTGTATTGGGCTGGCAGAGCAATATTATTATAGGGGAGTGATTGCTATGTTTCTCATTTACCTTGCTAATATCACTATGCATGGGCGTAGTCTTGTCTCACAATGATTGCTAAGTATGCTTGCACTAACTATGATAATGCTAGACTATATAGTTGAGAATAACTTAGGGAATATTCTTGTAGTTCGTTCTAATACCATGCTAATGACTTTCTAGAGTATCTAATTGAGGTGCTTATCATAATTATTATGTGGCTAGATCAGATTAATTATCTTTGTCACTATTATTATTTCATATATGTTTTATGTGACACTTATCCCTGTATGAAAGAGATAGATATATGTTCTCAATTATACATGCAATGATAGATGCTCAATCTCATATTCTATTCTGTAATCAATATTGATGATTGTTAATCCCTTCCCAGTGGTAAAAATATAAATAACGATACCTGAAATACTTCCCGGTTAAAATGCTGCATCGGTATTAATCTATGCGCTTGCAGATCCCATTCATTATTTATTTAGAAGAGCAATTGCATATTTCAATACCGCGTCTCTTATATCATGCTGGGGATGACAACTTGGCTTAAGTGGTATGAGGGATAGGTTTGGCATTTTTGGCACCGTTACTAGATTTAGAGAACTTAGTCTACTTTTGGTAATGATGTTAAGAATACCCAACAGGCACTAAGGGCACCAGGACTGCCAAGGCATACATCCTCCAAGAAAAGTTCTCAAGCTTCAAAATGCAAGAGGATGAAGAGTGTCAGAAATGTTCCATCGGTTGCAAGTCATTGTGAATGAGCTCAAGGCACCTGTGGAAGAAGTGAAGGATAGCCAATTCTCTATGAAGTTCTTGAGAAGGTTGCCCAAGAGATTTGACACATTGATAATCATGCTAGTCAAGACAACACTTAGTGAATCAACACCTCAACAAGTGTTCCAAGAGGTGATGACCGATGATGCTTATGGAGAAGATGATGAGAAGGATGAGTTGATCAAGAAAAAGAACAAGGATGGTGAGAAGAAGGATGATGAGAAGAAAAAGAGTGTGGCATTCAAGGCATCCACATCCAAGGGCAAAGCCAAGGTAGAATCATCAAGTGAAGGTGAAGCATGCTCTTGTGATAGTGATGAAGATAAGGAGATGGCTCTTCTTGTCAAGAAATTTGGCAAATTCATGAAGAAAAAGAGCTATTGGGCAAGAAGGAAGAAGAGCTCATCCAAGAAGAATGATCATGCCATGAGATGCTTTAGATGCCATAGCAAGGATCATCTCATCGCCAAGTGTCCCTATGATAGTGATGATGAAGATGCTATCAAGAAGGAAAGAAGGAAGCAAAAGAAGAAGCAAGAAAAGAAGGAAGGCTCAAACAAGAAGGGTGATGCCCATGTTGCAACTTGGGATAGTGATGACTCCAAAAGTGATGATGAGAGCACCAAGAAGAAGGGGCATGCTAGCATTGCAATTCAAGGAAAGAGCTCCATCTTTGACACTCCATCATGCTTCATGGCTAAGGACACTAAGGTATCATCCAATGATGAGAGTGACCATGCTAGTGATAGTGAAGTGATGATGATGAACCAACTAAAGATGAACTAATCACTATGCTATAAGATTGCACTCATCACTATAAAGAAACTAGAAGGGAGTGCAAGGCCTTGCTTAAGGATAAGAAAACTCTTATGCAAGAACTTGATGAGCTTAGAGCATCTTATGACAGTCTAAAGGAAGACCATAAGAAGCTTCAAAAGGCTCATACAAAGCTTGAAGAAGCTCATTCCTCTCTAGTTAACAAATGTGAAAATGAGCCAATTAAAATTGAGAAAGCTAAAACTTGCAACATAGGCCTAACATGTGGTATCTTAAGTAAGCCTATTGATGTTGTTTCTACTAACCCTTCATGTAGCACATATACATCATTCTCATTTAGTAGTGATGGTTTCACTTGTGACACCACACTAAAAGTTGAGAATGAAATTCCCAAGAAGGAAGTGAAAGAGCTCAATCACACCTTAGCCAACGCTTATGGTGGTGAAGATAGTTTTGTTATGTGCTTGGGTAGCCAAAGAGCTTCTCTCTATAAAGAGGGATTAGGCTATAACCCCAAGAAAGACAAGGCCGCCTTCGCTCCTCACAAGACACATTTTGTGAATAACAATGGCTGGTATTGCAAAGCTTGCATGCATGTTGGTCACTTAGAGCAACAATGCATGAACAAGAAACCCAAAGCTAATGTATCCTCAATTAAGCTTAATTCTTTCTAAGTGCTTACCAAGGATACAAAAAGTGTTTATGCTAAGTTCATTGGTGCACCATAGATGGGCTCAAAGAAGAAAGTCATTTGGGTACCAAAGAGCTTAGTTGCTAACCTTGGAGGACCCAATCAAGTTTGGGTACCTAAAAGGAACTGATATTGTCTTGTAGGTCAATCACAAAGCCAAAGGAAGGCATTGGGTGCTTGATAGTGGGTGCACTCAACATATGACCAAAGAGTCTTGTATGTTCAAATCAATTGATACAAATCAAAATGGTGGCTTTGATTCTATCACTTTTGGGAACAACAAGAAAAGCAAGGTCAAAGGGCATGGTACAATTGCTATCTCTAATGATATGAGCATATCAAATGTGTTGCTAGTTGAGAGCCTTGATTTCAATCTCTTGTCAATTGCACAACTTTGTGACCTTGGTTTCAAATGCATCTTTGGTAGTGATGATGTTGAGTGGTTAGTGTTGATGGATCAAACTTGATATTCAAAGAATTTAGGCATGGTAGGTTATACTTGGTTGATTTCAATGATAGTGACACTCAATTGACATCTTGCCTAATTAGCAAATCAAGTTTGGGTTGGTTGTGACATAGAAGGCTTGGTCATGTTGGAATGAAACAATTGAACAAACTATTAAGACATGACTTAGTTAGAGGCTTGAAGGATGTCACTTTTGAGAAGGATAAACCATGTAGTGCCTGTCAAGCCAGAAAGCAAATTGGAAATGCACATCCTATGGTGAAATGAGCACATCAAAGGCATTTGAGTTATTGCACATGGATTTATTTGGGCCAACAACATACACTAGCATTGGTGGCAACAAGTATGTATTTGTGATAGTTGATGACTACACTGGATACACTTGGGTGTTCTTTCTCTATGACAAAAGTGATGTTTGTGATCAATTCAAGTCTTTTGTCAAGAGAGTGCAAAATGAGTTGGAGATTACTATCAAGAAAATTAGAAGTGACAATGGTAGTGAGTTCAAGAACACAAGAATTGAGGGTTTGTGTGATGATCTTAGAATTGGACATCAATTCTCTCCAACATACACTCCTTACTCCAATGGTGTAGTTGAAAGAAAGAATAGAACCATGATTGATATGGCTAGATCAATGCTTAGTGAATACAAGGTTAGCCATTCATTTTGGACTGAAGCTATCAACACGGCATGCTATTGTTGTAACCGTCTCTATTGCCATGGGAAGCTTGGGAAGACACCATATGAGCTATTGAATGGAAGAAAGCCCAACATTGCATACTTTAGAGTGTTTGGTTGCAAATGCTACATTCTCAAGAATGCCACTAGATTGAGCAAGTTTGAAAAGAAATGTGATGAAGGGTTCTTACTTGGTTATTCCACCACAAGCAAGGCATATAAAGTTTGGAACTTGGCAAGTGGCACCTTGGAAGAAGTTCATGATGTTGAGTTTGATGAAGCCGCGGGATCTCAAAGTGAAGCTCAAAATCTTGATGATGTGAGAGGAGATCAATTGGAAAATGCAATGAAGAACATGGATGTTGGTGACATAAGGCCAATGCAAGTTGATGATAATGGTGACATTCACATGATCAATCAAGAAATGCAAATTGATGCAAATGAAGCAAGTACTAGTGGCTCTCATGATGATGGTCAAAATCAAAATCAAGCAAGTGGAAGCAATCAGTTCCAATACTCCAACCTACAAGCATAGCAAGGGATCATCCATTGGATCAAGTCATTGGTGGTATTCCAAGTGGTGTACAAACAAGATCAAGGCTAGCATCCTTT